>NW_022589725.1:33266698-33315934 GCF_004348235.1 Phoca vitulina
AATATTTGTTCTTCCAATCCATGAGCATGGAACGTTTTTCCATTTCTTTGTGTCTTCCTCAATTTCTTTCATGAGTATTTTATAGTTTTCTGAGTGCAGATTCTTTGCCTCTTTGGTAAGATTTATTCCTAGGTATCTTATGGTTTTGGGTGCAATTGTAAATGGGATCAACTCTTTAATTTTTCTTCTTCTGTCTTCTTGTTGATGTATAGGAATGGCACTGATTTCTGTGCATTGATTTTATATCCTGCGTCTTTACTGAATTCCTGTATGAGTTCTAGCAGTTTTGGGGTGGAGTCTTTTGGGTTTTCCACATAAAGTATCCTATCATCTGCAAAGATTGAGAGTTTGACTTCTTCTTTGCTGATTTGGATGCCTTTTATTTCTTTTTGTTATCTGATTGCTGTGGCTAGGACTTCTATTACTATGTTGAATAGCAGTGGTGATAGTGGACATCCTTGCCATGTTCCTGACCTTAGGGGTAAAGCTCTCAGATTTTCCCCATTGAGAATGATGTTTGCTGTGGGTTTTTGATAGATGGCTTTTATGATATTGAGGTATACCCTCTATGCCTACAGTGTGAAGGGTTTTGATCAAGAAACAATCCTGTACTTTGTCAAATGCTTTTTCTGCATCTTTTGAGAGGACCATATGGTTGTTGTTCTTTCTTTTATTAATGTATTGTATCACATTGGCTGATTTGTCGAATTTGAATGAACCTTGCAGTCCAGGGATAAATCTCACTTTGTCGTGGTGAATAATCCTTTGAATGTACTGTTGGATCCTATTGGCTAGTAATTTCGTAAGAATTTTTGCATCCATGTTCATCAGGGATATTGGTCTATAATTCTCCTTTTGATTAAAATACCTTTTGATCAAGGTAATGCTGGCCTCATAAAATGAGTTTGGAAGTTTTTCTTCTGTTTCTATTTTTTGGAACAGTTTCAGAAGAATAGGTATTAATCCTTCTTTAAATGTTTGGTAGAATTCCCCTGGGAAGCCATCTGTCCCTGGGCTTTTGTTTGTTCGGAGATTTTTGATTACTGTTTCAATTTCCTTAGTGGTTATGGGTCTGTTCAGGTTTTCTATTTCTTCCTGGTTCCGTTTTGGTAGTTGATACATCTCTAGGAATGCATCCATTTCTTACAGATTATCTAATTTGTTGGCATATAGTTGCTCATAATATGTTCTTATAATTGTTTGTATTTCTTTTGTGTAGGTTGTGATCTCTCCTCTTTCATTCATGATTTTGTTGATTTGGGTCATTTCCCTTTTCTTTTTGATAAGTCTGGCCAGGGGTTTATCAATCTTTTTAATTCCTTCAAAGAACCAGCTCCTAGTTTTGTTGATCTGTTCTACTGTTCTTTTGGTTTCTATTTCATTGATTTCTGCTCTGATCTTTATTATTTCTCTTCTCCTGCTGGGTTTAAGCTTTATTTGCTGTTCTTTCTCCAGCTCCTTGAGGTGTAGGGTTAGGTTGTGTATTTGAGACCTTTCTTGTTTCTTGAGAAAGGCTTGTATTGCTATATACTTTCCTCTTAGGATTGCCTTTGCTGCCTACCAAAGATTTTGAACAGTTGTGTTTCATTTTCATTTGTTTCCATGAATGTTTTTAATTCTTCTTTAATTTCCTTGGTGACCCTTTCATTCTTTAGTGGGATGCTCTTTAGCTTCCATGTATTTGAGTTCTTTCTGACTTTCCTTTTATGACTGAGTTCTAGTGTCAAAGCATTGTGGTCCGAAAATATGCATGGAATGATCCCAATTTTTGGTACCAGTTGAGACCTGATTTGTGACCTAGGATGTGATCTATCCTGGAGAATGTTCCATGGACACTAGAGAAGAATGTGTATTCTGTTGCTTTGGGATAGAATGTTCTGACTATATGTGTGAAGTCCATTTGGTCCAGTGTGTCATTTAAAGTCTTTATTTCCTTGTTGATCTTTTGCTTAGATGATCTGTCCATTTCAGTGAGGGGGGTGTTAAAGTTCCCTACTATTATTGTATTGTTGTTGATGTGTTTCTTTGATTTTGTTATGAATTGCCTTATATAATTGGCTGTTCCCATGTTAGGGGCATAGATATTTACAATTGTTAGATCTTCTTATTGGATAGTCCCTTTAAGTAGGATATAATGCCCTTCCTCATCTCTTATTACAGTCTTTGGTTTAAAATCTAATTTGTCTGATGTAAGGATTGCCACTCCTGCTTTCTTTTGGTGTCCATTAGCATCGTAAATGGTTTTCCACTCCCTCACTTTCAACCTGGAGGTGTCTTTGGGTCTAAAATGAGTCTCTTTCAGGCACCATATCGATGGGTCTTGTTTTTTTATCCAATCTGATAACCTGTGTCTTTTGATTGGGGCATTTAGCTCATTTACATTCATCGTAATTATTGAAAGATATGGATTTAGTACCATTGTATTGCCTTAAGTTGACTGTTCCTGTGTATTTTCTGTGTTCCTTTCTGGTCTGTTTTACTTTTAGGCTCTCTCTTTGCTTAAAGGACCCCTTTCAAGATTTCTTGTAGGGCTGGTTTCGTGTTTGCAAATTCCTTATTTTTTGTTTGTCCTGGAAGCTTTTTCTCTCTCATTCTATTTTCAATGACAGCCTAGCTGGATATAGTATTCTTGGCTGCACATTTTTCTCATTTAGTGCTCTGAATATATCATGCCAGTCTTTTCTGGCCTGCCAGAAAAGCCTGTCTATGAATAGGTCAGTTGCCAATCTAGTGTTTCTATCTTTTGGGTTGCAGACTTCTTGTCCTGAGCTGCTTTCACGATTTTCTCTTTGTCTCTGGGACTTCTAAGTTTTACTATGAGATGTCAGGGTGTTGACCTATTTTTACTGATTTTTAGGGGGGTTCTCGGTGTCTCCTGGATTTTGAAACCTGTTTTCTTCTCCAAATTAGGGAAGTTCTCTGCTATAATTTGCTCCAATATATCTTCTGCCCCTCTCTCTCTTTATTCTTCTGTGATTCCAATTATTCTAATATTGTTTCATCTTATGGTATTACTTATCTCTTGAATTCTGCCCTCGTGATCCAGTATTTGTTTCTCTCTCTTTTTCTCAGCTTCTTTATTCTCCATCATTTGGTCTTGTATATCACTAATTCTCTCTTTTGCCTCATTTATCCTAACAGTTAGAGCCTCCATTTTTGATTGCACCTCATTAATAATCTTTTTGATTTTGACTTGGTTAGATTTTAGTTCTTTTATTACTCCAGAAAGCGTTTCTCTTGTATCTTCCATGTTTTTTTCAAGCCCAGCTAGTATCTTTATAATTGTTATTCTCAACTCTAGTTCTGATATCTTACTAATGTCTGTATTGATTAGGTCCTTGGCAGTTGGTACCATCTCTTGTTTTTTTGTTGAGGTGAATTTTCTGTCTTGTCATTTTGTCCAGAGGAGATTACATGAATTAGAGAACAAAATGCTAACAGGGTAACAGCGCCCCCAGAAAAATATACAGTAAACAAAGCAGAAGAGACCTGAAACTGGGGGGAAAGAAAGGGAAAGAAAGGAAAAAGGAAAAAAAAAAAAAAAAAAAAAAAAAAAAGAAAAAAAAGAAAGAAAATGAAAAAGAAAAAGAAAACAAAAAACAGTATGTTCAAATATGATCACACTGGTGAATAGATCAGTGCCACACACTAGGTTTTGTGCATATTTTGGTCTGTTAGAAGAAACTGCCTCCCAAAATTTTAAAGAAAGAAAACTTATATATGTCCAAAAATAAGCGTAAATACAATGAAGGATGGAATATGAATGTAAAGATGAAAATTATATAAGATTTTATAAAAGGAATTGATAAGATAACAAGTTGGCTAAAAAAGAAAGAAGAGAAATTAAAAAAAAAAAGGAGAGAATGTGATCAGGCAGGAGACTAGAACAAAGCCATAGACTATAGATTTAGGGTATATTTTGGTTTGTTAGAAGAAAGTGTATCCCAAAATTTTAAAGAGAGCACAACTTATACATATACCAAAAATAACGTTAACTACAATGAAGAGATAGAATATGACTCTTCCTGAAAGTGGTTGTTTTTCTGTTCAGAGAGTTGCTGCTATTCTTTTCTTCGATCTCCTGTTGGGTTCGTATGTGTTCAGAATGGTTTGATACCTATCTAGCTGAATTCCTGGGACCAGATGAAATTTAGGTCTCCTGCTCCTCCGCCATCTTGTTCCTCCCGTCCATACCCTTTTAAAGAAGTGATCTCCTACCCTGTTTTTTTCTCTGTCATTGGGTTGGGTACTCCCCAACCCCTGCACTCAGCACAGTTTGAAGCTAAATATTTGTTTTCTCTGTCTGTTTTCTGTTTCCCCCATGAGACCACTGACTCCATTAGGGCAGGGAGCAGGTTTGTCTTGTTGATTAGTATTACCCAGTACTGAGCATGATATGCATGCAGTAGGTGCTCATAAGTGTTTCCTGAACAAATCATTGAGTTTTACGTAAATGTTAGCACTCAAAATATGGTTTTCCTAAAATGCCCTCACTAGCCAGACATAGGGATGATGCATGATTGCAATAGTCCTCTCTCTCTTCCAGCCATGGGGTGTTAAGTTGAATCTGGCAGGTAAAATCCAGCACAGTTAAAGGTGTTGAAAAATCACTTTGGACTTGGGAAGGCAAATGTGGAAGAATAATTTACAGAGATATTAATTTGTATTTTTATTTTTCCTGATCCACAAAAGAAGCCAGACTTTTTCTTGCCCCTTGTGCACAAAATACATATTTCTTGCATACCTGTTTGTGCATGAAGATTCATACTCACCCTCTATACTTCATTGTGATGGGTAGATAAGTTAAATCAAATGTAATTTCTGCTTACTAAACACCATTATCAAATCCTGAAACAGCTCACTGGATTTATGAGTATTCTTTTAATTTATTGTTTGGTATTTCCACCACTACAAAGATCACAGTGTTCTGCATTCATTTATGAAAATAAGTTTGCCTTGGCATATTTTTAAAGTTTTAATTTCTCTTAGCTACACTGCAAAACCAGTAACTGCTATTTAATTCATTCCATATTTGTCTCTGGGCATAAGCAATTCTTCTAGAGTCATTAGTGAACACACAAATAAATGCCCTGAATGTGCAGGTGGGTAGCAAATAATAAGTCATTAGCCGACGTCTGCAGGGAGGAAATTATTCCTATGGAGGAAGGTAAGTTTTTCTGGGAGCAATGCTAAATCTCCAGTTAACAGGAAACCATTTCATAATTTATAATTCATGTGTGACATAATTTACATGATTTGTAAATTACTAAATGGCTCCCTGGTGTACATTTATTTATGCATGCATTCATGGTATAATCTTACCTAATTCCTCAACATTTGAAAACTGTACCTTCGTGGCTGGGAAAACCTAAGTCTCCATTCCCATCAGAATGCAAATTATTCACTACCAGGATTTGTGCAGCTTAGCAAATGTTAGCAATAGGAGAATGTATTGGCATCGAATGCCCTCATTTTGGAGCAGCCCAGAGTTTTGTTAGAAGTCAAGCTGGGATTTGAATCCTGTCTCTTAATCCAACCCAGAAGTCTCACAAACTCAGGTTAAGAATGGAAGAAGGGACTCCAGAGCAAAAAGGGGAAGATGGAGAGGGGAAGAGAGATTGTTGAGAGAAATCTGCTAGAGAACAAATGAAAGGGTCACTTTCTGGAGTGGCAATGATAGAAACATACTCTTAGCTATAGAGAACAAACTGCTGGTTACCAGAGGGGAGGTGGGTGGGGAGATGGGTGAAATAGGAGATGGGGATTAAGGAGTGCACTTGTTGTGATGAGCACTGTGTGTTATATAGAAGTGTGGAAGCACTATATTGTACACCTGAAACTAATATTACACTGTATGTTAACTGGAATTTAAATGAATTAAAAAAAAAAAAAGGGTTTCTTTCTTCCGTACCTGATGGACTTGTCCACTGTTCTCAGATGGGGAACTGTGCTAGTCATGAAAGTATTAGGGAACTATTAATAAACTGTGGCTTTTGAATCTTATTGCATTTTCCCTAGTGTTTTAGAAAATTAGAAACAAAAAATCATGGATTTCCTCATCAAATGATGGAATATTTTAGAAGAAAATTTGGGAGGTTTTAAATAATTTTTCTGTTTATCATATTAATATAATTGATCCATTTTTACCCTGAAGAGACATTTGCCATAAAAATCTGATCCACTGAACTGCTTTTTCCCCTTGAATTTAAAAAAAAATGTAATGTATTTAGAAATATCGGATTTAAGAGTGTATGTATATGTATACAAGAGTATATGTTTGTTATAGAAATTTTGGAAAACGCAAAAAATACAAAGAAGAAAATGATAACCCCCATAATCTTTCTCTTCTTCTGAAAATATCTTTTATTTACCTTTGGAATGTTTAGAAGAAAGTCTACTTAAAATATTTTTTAAGGAGTTTTAAAAACATAAACAAAATTAAGAGTCTAGTGAACCCCCATATATCCATAACCCAGCTTTAAAATTTATCACTATTTTGCCAGTCTATTTCATATTTATTTCCCCCTCTACATTTTATTTTTATTAGTGTATTTTATTTAAAAATTTTATTTATTTATTCATTCATTCATTCATTCATTCATTCATTAAGTAGGCTCCATTCTCAATGTGGAGCCCAGTGCAGGGCTTGAACTCAAGACCCTGAGATCAAGACCTGAGCTGAGATCAAGAGTCAGTTAATCAACTGAGCCACCCAGGTGTCCCATATTAGTGTAATTTATTTATTGATTTATTTATGATTTATTTATTTATTTTAGAGAGAGAGAGGGAAAGAGAGAGAGCATGTGTGCAGTGGGGAGGGGCAGAGGGTGAGGGAGAGAAAGAATCTCAAGCAGACTCCCTGCTGAATGAGGAGTCCAAGACAGGTCTCGATCATGACCTGAGCTGAAATCAAGAGTTGGACGCTTAACCCAATGGGGCACTAGGTGCTCCTGTTGGTGTATTTTAAAGCAAATTTCAGGATGCCTGGGTGGCTCAGTAATTAAACATCTGACGTCGACTTAGGTCATGATCCCGGGGTCCTGGGCTTGAGCCCCAAGTTGGGCTCCTTGATCATCCGGGAACCTGCTTCTTCCTCTGCCTGTTGCTCCCCCTGTTTGTGTTTTCTCTCTCTGTCTCTGACAAATAAATAAATAAAAATCTTTAAAAAAAGTGCAAATCTCAGGCATCATATAATTTTACCGATAAATTCTTTAGCATACATGCATCTTTAACTGATAAGGACTTTTTTAAAAAAAATCTATCACATCATTATTAGATTAAAAAGGTTAATAATTTCTTAATTTCGTCTAATAGCCATTCATATTCAAATTTACCAAATTGCTAGTCAGTTTCGATTACATATTACATTATATCTAATTATAACCCTTAAGTATCTTTCATTTTTTTTTTTATAATTCTAATTTTTTTTTTTTTAAGTAAACATTATGCCCAAGATGGGGAGCTTGAACTCATGAGTCTGAGATCAAGAGTTGCATGATATTCTGACTGACACATGCACCCCAAGTATCTTTTATTATTAAAACAATCTCCTTCTCTGTCTTCCCATTGGATACACTGAACTCTCTGAGCTGGCAGATGTCTTACTTTCTGGGTTTGGCTGTTGCTTTCTTGTGGGGATGTTTAATCATTTTCTCTATCCCTGATGTTTCCTATAAACTGGGAGGTAGATCTGGAGGCATGATTAGACTAAGGGCTGTGTGTTTTCTTCACAAGGATACTTATATATGCAACCTTGCAGCCTAAGATAGGATAGGATGTTTTTCAGGTGTTGTCAGCCTGATACTTCAGTATAAAGTTCCTTAACAGAATTTTACCAAATCCACTGATGATCCTTATTCAGATCTAGTGGTATGCTGAAGCCAGCTCAAACCTGTTTGCACCAGCTTGTACCAGTTCACAAGAGCTAATTGGGCACATCACTTCCCAACTCTGACTGAGTGACGCCGTATTGGCAGTTTGCAATCAGCCATGGTGGGATATTTACATCACAAAAATTGGCCAATGCTACAAATCAGGCCCTTCCTCCCTGTCCAGTGTTTAACATTTATAAACACAACACTGTTTAGATCCATTATTTCATTCAGGGTTACAAAATAATGATTTTCTAATTATGTCTGCATTGATTAGCTAAAATTTTTCTATGAAGAACTTTCTCTTATTATCTATGTGGTTGCCTTCAAATACAGGAAAGACAGCCTAATTCTTGTTTTTGTTTTAACTTTTAATAATTTTCAGAGTAATGAGCTCTTGCCTTGACAATTACCAAACATAACCAGTGAGATTTTTTGTTTTTGTTTTAACATTAATGTGTTCATTGATTTTTTACATTTGATGTGCTTCAATATAACACATCTCTTATTCTTTTTAGTGTCCAAACCGTTCTGTCATGGGGTAGCAAAACCTTTTCAATTTGATTCCTGTGTCCTCTTGACAAATCTAATCAAGAACCCATGTTGGAGAATGCAACCCATGGGTTGCTGGCAACATGGGTTGCATTCTCCAACACCTAATTCTAAGGCATAAGGAAAACTTTTACAACTGATTTCTTCTTAATTGATTCACTGTATTAATTGGCCATTTCCTTCCCCCATAAGATACATACTGACCAATGCCAAATGTACATGCTACATAGGCCATCTTCTTGACCAATGTCCAAAAGAATTTTGTGTGATGGTGGAAATATTCTATATCTTTGTTGCACAATGTGGAAACCACTAATCTCATGTGACTATCGAGTACTTGAAGTATGTCTAGTAAGACTGAGGAGCTGAACTTTACATTTTATTTAATTTAACATTTTAGTTAACTAATGTAAAGAGCCCCATGTGCTTGTGGCTGCCATATTGAACAGCACAGTTCTAGAACATCTACACGTTTCTACCTCCTTTAGTTATGTTCTGTACTTATCAGGAGTTTTTGGGTTTGTTTCCAAATCTTTTCAAGATGTTCACACTTTTTATTGTATTTGTACACTTCGATTAAACCATGTGAAAATAAAATAAAACCAAACTGAACACTTATGAAAGAATTTATGAAGGCAAGTCACTTAGAAATTATTGATTAAAAAATTGTTGATTTAGATGTGTGTAAGATAACACTCCAAGTTTGGGAAATTTACAAAAACTTATCAACTTTTCTGCACTCTGATAGTTTAACAAATGTCTCCAATTTCTCATGGTACTTAAAAAATTTTTTTTAAAGTGAGTGATAAAGAATGCATTTTGGGTGTGGTTTCTGGAAAAAGGAAAAAAGTATAACTCCAATCAACTGATCCATTCTCAAGAATTGCCTCTTCCCATCCCCCTTTTAAAGACAAATGCAGATATGTATAATTTTTTAAAAGATTGTATTTATACTTTAATCTATTTTTCAAGAAATTAGTTCTAGGGGCATCTGGGTGTCTCAGTCGTTAAGCACCTGCCTTTGGCTCAGGTCCTGGGATAGGACCCCACATTGGGCTCCCTGTTCCGCAGGAGCCTGCTTCTCCCTCTCCCACACCCCTTGCTTGTGTTTCCTCTCTCGCTGTGTCTCTCTCTGTCAAATAAATAAGTAAAATCTTTAAAAAAAAGAAATTAGTAGTTCTAATAGCAGAGAGGTGTATTTTCAGTGTATTTTCACATATCTGTTCTATTCAGAAGGAGATATTTTCTTCTCATGATATTTTCTAACCATTATTGTTTGTGCTTACTCACGACTTTGGCAAGAAAGTGTGGAACAAATTGGTCAGAGACATGCAGAGTCCAAATCTTTAACCCCCTAATGTGTTTCATTCCTGGAAGCAGACAATCTATATCCTGGAACCAAGAACTCTTGAAGAAAACAAAACCACTGCTTTTGGCCACTTTTGCGGGGTCATAGACAGCAACAGAGTTGAGGGAATAATGGAAAAAAAAAACCCAACAAAAACAGGCAAATGGCTGGCTTGTGGTCCCTGAGCACTTAGAAGGGAATTTGACAATTTCAAGGAGTCAACACAGGGCCACTGAGAGCAAGCTGCCTTTAAGCTGGACCCACTTCCTTCTGTAAAAGATCAGGAGGATCTTAGTGAATCATTACTACACATCGGGCCATGTCGTAAGTACTTAACTTGCATTTTCTGGTTAAACCTCATGACATTGTTATGAAGTAGGAACTATTTTTATCTTTAATTTAACAATGATTAAATTGATGTACAGAGAGGTTAGGCATCTCGCCTAAATCACTCCACTAGAGGGAGAGAAGCCAGGATTTGAATTTATGTTTCATCAGTAGATTGAGAAGGAATTTGAAGACATTTCAAGATATTTTTGCAGAAAATATGGAAAAATGTGGGCTGGATGATCATCTGATTATTTGGATGAAAGACCAGATTAATGAACAAATTTTAAAATGACTGCTTCTTGCCTTTTTACTCTCTGTCTCTATGAATCTGACTATTTTAGATACCTCATGTAAGTAGGATTATACAGTATTTGTCCTGCTGTGACCGGCTTATTTCACCTACTGTTTTATTCTCCAGGTTTATTTATGTTGTCTCATCTGGCAAGATTTTCTTCTTTTTAAAGGCTGAATAATATTCCATTGTACGTATATACTATATTTTCTGTATTCATTCATACCTCAATGAACATTTAAGTTGTCTCCCTATTTCGGCTATTGTGAACAATGATGCAAGGCACATGTGAATGCAGATATTTCTTGAGATCCCGATTTCAATTCTTTTAGGTGTATACCCAGAAATGGAATGTTGGATCATATGGTAGTTCTGTTTTTAATTTTTTGAGGAACCTCCATACTGTTTCTCATAGCAGCTACGTCACTTTACATTCCTATCCACAGTGTGCAAAGGATCCAATTTCTCCACATCTGCACCAAAACTCGTTACCTTTTATTTTTTTAATAATAGCTATCCTAATAGGTGTGAGATGATCTCTTATTGTGGTTTGGATTTGCATTTTCCTGATGATGGAGTGATGTTGAACACCTTTTTATTACCTGTGGGAATAGGTCTTCTTTGGAAAAATACCTATTCAAGTCCTTTGCCCATTTTGTAATTGAACAATTTGTATTTTGCTATTGAATTGTAGGAGTTCCTTATATATTTTGGATAAAAATCCCTTGTTGGATATATGGTTTACAAATTTTTTCTCCCATTCCATACTTTGCCTTTTCATTCTATTGATTGTTCCCTTAGCTGTGTGGAAGCTTTTTAGCTTGAGTTATACTTGTTTATTTTTTATTGTTCTGCCTATGCTCTTGGTGTCATATCCAAGAAATCATTGCCAGGGCCAATGTGAAGAAGCAAATGCCTGTATTTTATTCTATGAGTTATACAATTTCAGGTCTTGTGTTTAAGTCTTTAGTCCATTTTGAGGTGATTTTTGAACATAGTTTAAGATAAGCGGTCAATTTCCTTCTTTTGCATGTGGATATCCAGTTTTCTAAAACCATTTGTTGGTATATCCTTAAAATGGAAAGCTACTCAGCAATATAAAAGAATAAACTATTGATACAAGCAACAAGATAGATGGATATTAAAAGCAGTGTATCCAGTGAAAGTAGTGAGACACAGCAGACGCTGACGAATATATGTGGTCTGATTCAACTTTTAAGAAAATCTAGAAATGGGGGCGCCTGGGTGGCTCAGATGGTTAAGCGTCTGCCTTCGGCTCAGGTCATGATCTCAGGGTCCTGGGATCGAGTCCCACATCGGGCTCCCTGCTCCTTGGGAGTCTGCTTCTCCCTCTGCCTCTCTCTCTCTCTCTCTCTGTCTCTCATGAATAAATAAATAAAATCTTTAAAAAAAAAAAAAAAGAAAATCTAGAAATGGTAAATATAGAGCACTAGAATGCAGATGGCTTGTTGCTGGAGTTGAGGATGGGGCAGGTGATTGTCAAAGGCACAGAGAACATTATGGAATGATGGGAGTTTTTTCTGTAACATGTTGTTGTAGTGGGTACATGGCATACACATTTATTTGTACCAACACATTTATTTGTACTCATCAAAATGGGCACTTAAAATCAGTGAATTCTGCCGTATGTAAATTATGATTACATCTGTTTAAGGATGAAAAAGACTGATGCATAGAATTAATCTTCATACCCCAGGCTTAACCCACTGCCAAGGTGAAGGCCTCTAGCAAAATGTCACAAGGTCACACTACCCCTATCCTCCTATCTGGTGTAACAACTTTTTATTAGTATTGGCTTTGATGCTAGTCAAACAAATATATTTTCATTAGAAAACATTTCATAGGCATCAACAGAGAAAACATCAAGATTCTTCACTTCTCTTCCAGTTCATTTACATCCATCTTTCCCCAATGCAAGTGGAATAGAACTCTCTATATATTGTTCAGTGACCTGTTTTTTTATATAACAATGCACCTTAGAACCTCTTCCTTCAAGTCATGAGTCTTAGAACTCCTTCTACGTCAGTTCATAGGAGTCTGTCTTATTCTTCTTAAGGACTTCCATGTATTCTGATCTGCAGAGAGGCCGAAAAGTGTGGTTGTGAAAAGTATATATGTTGAAGCCTGACTTTGAGTCCCAGCTTTTCCACAGACTAATTATACGACTTTGGGCAAGTAATTTCACTTCTCTGTGCCTCAAGGACCTCATCTGTGAAATGAGGATCACAACAGTACCTACCTGAGAGAAAATATTGCAAGGAAAGCCCTAGAACAATGTCTGGCATGTAGTAAGATCTATCCAAGTATATATTATTAGTATTTATTATAAATGTGTAAATATTTATTTAACAACTCCCTTAAATTGTTTCCTATTACTTATTGTTTTAAATAACGCTGCAGTGAACATCCTTGTATATACAATTTTGCATGTATGTCAGTAGTTTTCTAGGACAGATTCCTAGAAATGAAATTGCTGGAGCAAAAGCCTTAGCCTTTGGCAGCTACAACTAAAATACCTTCCAAAAGTCTTCACCTACTTGTAATTCTACCAACAGTGTCAAGGATATACATATCTGAATCTGCTCTGATAATGTAAATCTTTTTCTCCTCTATCTGATGGACAGGAAATGGGATCTCACTGTGGCTTTGATCTGACAGATTAATACTTTCATCATCAAGGTGGGTGAAGACACAGGTGGCATCTGATCAAGTTTACCAGTAGAAACCTGGACCAAAGCCTCAACATGTTGGCTAAAGCAGAACAAAACAAAATGGCATTTAGTGGAGTTTGGCACAAAATCTCATTAAGTAGGTTTCAGTGTTCAGCAGGATAAGTTTGAGAAGGCATTGCAGCTGAATAGCAGTGGGCATGGAAATAACTTGGGGGTTCCAGGCACAGCAAAATTGGGATCAGTTTCCTAAATTAGCTTACATAAGAGTGGGCTGTCCAAGATAAGGGAAATCCCGGGTCGCTCTGTGAGTTTTGTGGAGAGGTGAGCTCCCTCTTACTGAAGGTATTGAGCAAGGCTGGACATATTTTTGGATATCATAGAGGAACAATATGTCCCATTATAATGAACATCTAAATTGGTTCTAGAATGGGGGAAATGATTGAATGAAAAAACTTAGAAATTCTATGATTGTCCATGTTCTCCAAGGTTAAGGAGGAGCAGAAAGGCAGATGGGTGATCTCTGGAGCAAGCAAAACAAATTTTTTTCATTGTAGGAGAAGAATAATTCTTTTTTTTTTTTTTTTTAAAATTTTTTTTTCTTTCTTTCTTTTTTTTTTTTTTTTTTTTTTTTTTTCTTTCTTTCTTTCTTTTTCTTTCTTTCTTTCTTTCTTTCTTTCTTTCTTTCTTTCTTTCTTTCTTTCTTTCTTTTTCTTTCTTTCTTTCTTTTCTTTCTTAAAAAGATTTTATTTATGTATTTCAGAGAGAGAGAGTGAGAGAGAGAGAGCGCATGAGCGCGGTGAAGGGCAGAGTGAGAAGCAGACCCCCGCTGAGCAGGGACCCTGATGCAGGGCTCCATGCTGGAACTCTGGAATCATGACCTGAGCTGAAAGCAGCCACTTAACCAACTGAGCTACCCAGGTGCCCAGAATAATTCTTTTTTTTAGATTTATTTATTTGAGAGAGAGAGAGGGAGAGAAAGCGAGGGGAGGAGGGGCGGAGGGAGAGGAGGAGGGAGAGGAGAGAATCTCAAGCAGACTCCCCACTGAGCACAGAGCCTGATGTGGGGCTCCATCCCACGACTCTTGAGACCATGACCTGAGCCGAAACCAAGAGTCGGCACTTAACCGACTGAGTCCCCCAGGTGCCCCAAGAATAATTCTTTTTTAAAAAAGCATAGGCAAAGCACAGAGGCTATTTTAGGGCAGTGAAACCACTCTGTATGACGCTATAATAATAGATACATGTCATTATAAATTCATCCAAATCCACAGAATGTACAAGGATGAACTCTAATGTAAACTATGGACTTCAGGTGATAATGATGTGTCAGTGTAGGTTCATCAATTATAACAAATGTACCACTCTGGTGGGGGATGTTGTTAATGGAGGAGGTGATTGTTAGGGAGGCTGTGCATGTGTGGGGGGCAAGGAGTATATGGGGAATCTCTATACTTTCCTTTCAATTTTCCTATATACCTAAAACTCTTCTGAAAAATAGTCTTAAAAAATGTAAGTATATGTACACATAGTAACATTGTTTTTTTTTTAGTGCATATTTTGTGATGGGTAAGCATGTAACCATCACTGAAATCAATCTACAGAATTGCTCTATTGCCCTCCCAAATTCCCTGGCTCCTCCCTTTGTAGACAACACCTTCCTCCACTCCAACCCCTGGCAACCATTGATTTTTCTCTTTCCCCATACTTTAACCTTTTTCTAAGGGGAAAATGCAAACATAAATGGAATCATACAATATGGTTTTTTGAATCTGGCTTTTTTTCACTCAATGTGAAGATGCTTATTATTGACCATGCAAATACATGAATCAATCGCTCATTTTTTTTTTTTTTTTCACTGCCGAGTAGCATCCTGTAGTATAGATGTACCCCACAGGTTGTTTATCCATTCATCCCCTGAAGGACATTTGGGATGTTTCCAGTTTTTGGCAATTATGAATAAAGCTGCTATAAACATTGGCTGCTATAAACATTGGTAAATACATGTTTTTATTTCATTAGGGTAAATCAGCATGAGTGGCATTCCTGCATTCCATGGTAAATACATATATTCAATTTTAAAAGATAATCATATTTTGAACATACCAAGTCTATATTCCTGATTTGCTCTGTGATTGTGGATCAGAAGTAGGTTCTAGGTCTAATTTTTTCACACATAGCTACTTTCCTTTGTCTTCCACAAGTGGTGAGAGGATCATGAGCATCACACAGTTTTGAGGGTTTTTAAAGACAAAATTGTTCTATGAAGACAGGTAACAAGTACGTAGGAATTTCCTCGGTGATATTTATGCAGAAGAATTACAAGGAAGAAATTTGCCTCTTATAAAGCTACCATAAAAACATGCATGTCAATTGCAAAACTTCTATCTAAGAAGGATTTTCTTGTTCTTTCATGCTTAGCTTTCATTCTTCTGCAGGGAGTCCTGGAGTAACTTGACACACATCAAATACCATGTTTCAAAGAGAACCAGTACATTGTCATGAAGACTTCTTTCAGTAATAGAAAACTAGCACTGAAGGACACTAAATAAACACTGGCATGGGATAACATTATGGGGGCAACATTGTTGAGAGTTAACAATATTTTTTATTGTATCACATGGTTTATTCCATCAGTCTGGATCATATCCATGGATAGGATGGCCATGAGTTTCTTCTGTTCACATAGCTACTTAGATTTATTGTTTTGAAACAAAATCTATTTCTCTATAAAATAAGCAAGGACATGGGGGCAACCAACTCTTTTCAGAAAAGGAGTGTTTTTAATTTTATAGACATCTTAGGAAAATCAGATACCAAATAATATACAGGACTGTTGAGTTTATCTGGCAAAAAGGAAATCTGTTACTTAGAGGAGTAGCTTCATAAAGTTATAGCACTGATTTAACACAGATCAAAAACTTTCACTTGGAAAAAAACCCCTGATATTTGGCTTTAAAGAACAGTGATTCAAATCAAACTAATCAAATTGGGAAACCAGTATGATTTTTCTGCCTTTAAAATAAAGATTCAGTGATTTAAAAAAGCATAACTTTTAGTTAAGAATGATATAATTTTGTTCAAATTAAAAATAATTAATCTTTAGGTCATAAGGATAATGTGCCACAATATTTTCAATAACCATGTGAAGCGAAATAATTAAAGTTACTATAATGGCTAAACTAAGCCCGTCTATTCAAAGAAAGAACATCACTCAGTGATTTTAACTGTGAACTGGTTATCAGGGACCTTCAAATAACCCACAAGAAAGTCCGAAGACTGGAATGAAACATTTCTCTGCCTCTTCAGTATATTTATTGCTGGTATTAGATTTTGAATAACCAGCAATTTGTGAAATCTTATTTCTCGTAGTAATGCAGAAAAATAATATAGAGGCAAGAGAACTCTTCTAATTGGTCTCAAATCTTTAGCAATTGTTTCAAAATATTCATGTGATGAAATAAAATGCTTTGTATTGTGACCTTTTACTTAGGAATGACAGTTTCTTAATTCAGAGTCTTTGGCTGATTTCCAAAGTCAAACGGCAGAGCTGTATGAGAGACAATTAGTCATTAATCAAGCCTCATCCCAGGGCCAGGAAAGTAAACTCACCAGAAGCATCTCTCAGTGCCCTTATTAAGTTACTAAAACTCGACTTGCTTTTTTGGATTAGTAAAGTGATACATTGTTGATTCTGGAAGTTGGTAATTTAAGATTGTTTCTCTGCATAGTATTCAGCAAACCATAAGATGGTTTTTTGATAATTCCAAGTTTCATCAAAATATAGATTATTATCCTGTGTAAGCCCCCTGTAATCTTAGCAGAGTCTGCATAAAGCGTGGCTCCAGGGGCTGGTTTCTCAGAAATGTGGGGCATTCAGGATCACCTAACAGAGGAATGAGTTCTTGATGACTCTTTGCGAGTGAACAAGCAGTTTACAATTTCACTTTTAAAAAAGAAAACAAACAAGGATGTAGGTTTGAAATGCAAACATGTTTTTTTACTTAGACATTGTATGATTTTGGGTTCTGTAAGAGACATCTATTAGAGCCCAGGCAATTATTGTATGTCTTGAGGATCCTGAAAAAGAGGTCTCCCTGACCACTCTGTGGCTGGCTAAGATAGACCTTTGAGAGGGAGGGCGATCAGTTACAGGGGGATGTCTATTTTTACTATTTAGCTTGAACTTCCTGGATCAAAGTACGCCTTTGAGTGATTTATTATTTCTTTTTCAAATATTTCTGTTATACACACACACACAGATATACACAATCTGTATAGTGGCTTCTTTAGGAGACTGTGGCAATCCCTCCTGGCTGGGGCACCAGGTGGCCTCCCAGTGTGGCTGCAACCAGCAGCAGCAGCCTCTGCTGAAATTTGTTAGAAATGCAAATTATTGGGCCCTGCCCAGATTTGTTCAATCCCAAACTCTGGATATGGGGCCAGCAGTCTGTGTTTTAAAGACTCTTGAGGATTCTGAGGCACACTCAAGGGTGAAAATTACTGACCTTGATAATGTTACTTTACGAAGGAGCAAATTTAGCTTAGAGCCTTTTTCTTTCTTTCTTTCTTTCTTTCTTTCTTTCTTTCTTTCTTTCTTTCTTTCTTTCTTTCTTTCTTTCTTCTTTCTTCTTTCTTCTTCTTTCTTTCTTCTTCTTCTTTTTTTATCTTGAAAGGAGACTCTGCTTTGGGCAGCATGGTAAGAAGCCAGAAGTGGTAGAGAATTTACATCCCCAAGGCAGCCCTCATTCAGGATCTCCCAGGAGTTGACACTTAAATATCCCAGCTCCCGCCTTTTGGGTGGGATAATTCTAAGAGTGGGTTTTGTGGAGCTGCTTCTGTGGGATTGACCCCCAGTTGTCAACCTTGATAGCCAGCTTTGCAGGCAGCTTCTCATTCCCTGGATCACTCACTCTTTCTCTGTAGGGGTTCCCTGCAACCCCAAATAAACTACATTCAAATTCTTGCCTTGGGAGTCTTCTGGGAGGCTCCAAACTAAGACATTCGCATATTGTAAGTGCTCAATAAAAATGATGGGGGGGGGGTTGAATTTTTCCTTCATTCCAACCTGGGTTAAGAGGCCATCACTCCTTTTGTGATACTCCTGAGCAGAAGCAGAAATATACCCAGGAATGTAGGGGGCCAAGGTTAAGAACATAGGCCCAGAGCCAAGTTCTTGTGATAGAATCCGGCTTTCCCTCTCACTGGCTGTGTGACGTCAGGATCATCTCTTAACCTCTCTGCGTCTGTTTCTTGTCTGTAAAACAAGCAAAATTACTGCATATACCTCAGAGGGTTGCCAGGAGGGTTTAATGAGTTCAACATGCAACAAGTGGTTAGAACACTGTGTGGCATGTGGTAAGCGTTTAACAAATGTTACCTATTATTTTAATATTGTTGTTGTTTTCTTAATTTGTTGTCTTTTCTTGACAAGTGATTTCAGCACTATTTCAATTCTATTAATTCCTTTTCTCCCAAGAAATTCTCCAAGGTTCCTCTGTGGTTCTCCGACCTGTTTATTATGCTTGTTTTTCTGTGAAGCCATGAGGCTTCCTACAGTATGAAACATGAATATGATGTAAGTACTGATCCTGCATTTCATAGTAAACATTTGGCAATGAAGAGCTTTATGAAGGATTATCCTACTGGGTCTTCTCAACAACCTTAGGATATAGGTAACATTAATTCTTCTTTATCTTACCATTGGGAAAATTAAGACTTGAAGAGGGAAGGCCACTTTTCTAGTGTTACCAAGCTATTAAGTGGTAGAGAAGGGATTCAAACTCTTGATTGTAGCCCCTCCTCCACCCCCCCACACCCCCCCGCCCAGCCCTAACACTCTACACACAGGACTACTCTGTGTCACCTCTATATGAATGGTTCTCTTACTTCCTTGGCATCAGAATTCTGGGGATAGATGGCTAAAATACAGATTACCAGGCCCAACACCTAGCATGTCTTAAGTCAGGAGACCTGGGGGCATTTGTAATAAGTTCCCAGCGATGCTAATGGTGTTAACTAGGGAACCAGACTTTAAGAAGCACTGTTCTGTATCCTAGCCCTGTTAGAACATTTGAGTAAAATAAATGAGTTAAAAATGACTTGGGACTACAACCTCACTCTCTTGATATGTTTGGCACATGTGATGCAAATACTTATGTTTCCTCTGACAATCTTTATTTATTTATTTTTGGCAATCTTTTAAAAATGATATATAATTAAAATTTATTTCTCTCTTACATAAAAGAGACCCAGAAGTAGGCCATGCAGGGTTGGCCTGTGCCCTCAGGGTCAGGGACTAGGTTTCTTTACAGAATCTTGTTGCTACTTACACAGTAGCAACACAGTTGCTCCACACACGGTTACTCCACCATCCTCAGAATGTAGCTGCTATGGCATGGTGTGAGATGGTTGCTGGGGCACCAGCCATCACATCTGCATTCCAGCTGACGGGAAGGAGAAGCTGAAGAAGGGCACACTTCTTACTTTAAATTTTAAAAAAATAATTTTTTTTACCATAAAGGTAAAAAAACCCAACACATAAAGAAAACTATACCATTTTTACATGTACATTTCAGTAGTGTTAAGTATAGTCACATTGTTGTGCAATGGATCTCAAGAATTTTTCTATCTCCTTCTTCATCAAACTATAAAACAATTAAAAAAAAAAAGTACCGAGCCATACTTTTAACATCTACAAAAGCCAATGACATTGTGTGGGGATAAGATCTGTATGTTCATAGGAAATGCCTGTCAACTTTTGGCTTCTCTCTCCTTATTGGCTGGCTCTAAATAAATCATGCAGATGCCCAGCAAATGGCTTTTTGGAAATGTTGGGTCATTATGGTAATGAAAAAAAATGATGTAAGGGAAAAGCCACTGTCTCAAAGCTCAACTTACATAGATATCTGTGGCATTTCTTGGATCATACAAATCTCCAAATGAAATTTAAAAAAAAAATTTTTTTTTAAATATATATCATTGGGATCTTGGGCCCAAAACAAATTACATTAAAATTTTTGTTTCAGGCTTATATCAATACATTGTATGTAAAACCATCCAACATATAAAATGTTGCGAGGCAATATTGCTGAGGTTGAAGTGGGGGTCAGGGAAGGAAGGAGGCCTAGAACCCCAAGAGAGGACCGCTAAGAGAAGGCTAAATGATGGGGTTCTAGGCCTCCCCTACAAGAACAACAAAATGTCCTAATCCCTGGGACACTTAAGTATTCATGATATCACTTACAAGAGTTAATTTGAAAGCTTTTAATCATTCTTCAATTCACATGTGTCTTGCCTTATTTTTGGGTACTCATGGCAATGCTAGGGCGCTATACAAATAAGGCAGTATAATGTTACAGCATAAACACTGGTTTGGGTGTGAAGAGACTTTTCAGCTAACCCTGGTTCTTCCATGAGCTGGCTTTGTTACTTGAGGAAGTCAGTTAATCTCTCCTTTGTAGAAACAGGGACTGAACTAACCCATTTCTCTCTCTCTCTCTCTCTCTCTTTTTTTTCTTTTTCTTCTTTTAAGCTCTAACCTTCTCTGGCTCTCCTTCAAGCCTGGATATAATGACCTTACTACTGATGGAAAGATTATCTTGGGAAATGTTGGTCCAAACTAAACCCTTTCTCCAAACATCTGGTCTAATTTCCTTCTGCTGGGCAAATAGACACCCTGGCCGAGTTCCAGTGCAGGTAATTACATTCTGCCCACCACGATTTTCCTTGCATTGTCAATTGGCCACGGTATTCTTCTGTATTTCTCCTCAGGAACTTGTCTCTTAATATTGTTGTCTGCTGTTTCACAGGGCAGTTTTCAAACTGTGGCTTCCTTTGGGGAATCTTCTTGTGTTTTTGGAAATGTAATTCTGTCACTACCATGGGCCACAAACATTTTGGTCTTGCTAGGTGTTTCTGAAGGGTGTGGCTCAAAAACATATGATGGCTCTCTTACCCATCTACTTTTAGTAGTGACGTCTTTGAGACTTGCCTAAAAAGTTTCCAACTGAAAAGTACACTGACCATAATGGCTCATATTGATCTAAAAAGTTTCTAATAACAAATCACACTGATACTCATAGCTAATAGTAATAGTAATAAAATTAATAACAATAGTGGCTTACAATGTATCAGATACCCTTTTAGGTGCTGCCCATGTACCCTCTCGCTTACCATTGTTTTTCTCATCTTGAAGATGAGGAAACTGAGGCATGGAGGGGCTGTCTCTTGCCTACAATTTGTGTGGTTTTTTCAAGCATCTCATGAGAGATCAGACTGGTCAGTTACACTGCATCCATAAACAGAGCCATTAAAAAAGAGTGAGGTGGGGATGCCTGGTGGCTCAGTTGGGCCCTGGGATCAAGTCCTGCATTGGGCTTCCTGCTCAGTGGGGAGTCTGCTTCTCCCTCTCATCTGCCTGCCACTCCCCCTGCTTGTGCCATCTCTCTCTCTCTCAAATAAATAAATAAAACCTAAAAAAAAAAAAAAAAGAGTGAAGTAGATCCATATGCAATAGTATGACAAACTCTCCAAGGTATATAATTAAGTGAAAAGAGTAAGATATAGGATATATGGATGTTATACTTTTTAAAAATTATTTTTAATTTTTATTTATTATAATTTTTACTTTTAGAAATCATGTAAACCGTTATGTATATTTTGCTGCTTTATGCATTTCTTTTCCTAGTCTGGAAGGAAACCCAAGGCAGTGTTTCATTGGTTACCTTTGGGGTGAAGGTTACCTTCTGTAACGTCTGAAGTTTTCATATGTGCATATAGTATGTTACTTAAAAATTTTTAAATTGTCAGCAAGGGCTTTCTAGATGGTGAGATTATGAATAACTTTTGCTTTCTTTTTTCCATGTCCCTATTTCAGAATTATAGTAAATATTATTATCTTGTAGGAGATTTCTATTAATAAAGGGCAACTTGACCTACACCACCTCAAAATCTGCCAGGAGTTAGAGAGCTTCATTCTTTTGGGCTTTTGGGCTGGCTGGAGGTGGTGGGGGTGAATCTGGGCTGGCTGGAGGTGGTGATGTTGGTGGGATAAATGTGGGCTGGCTGGGGGGGTAATGGGAGGGGGTGGATTCCTGAGGCCCTCAAAGTCCTAAGCAGGCAAACACATGGGTCAGACATTGGTCTTTCATTCTGTCCCATGCAAATAGCAGCCTCAAAATTCCTTTCTCTCTTCTTTGGGGTTTCTAATAAATTTTTAAAAATGATTTTTTTTATTATTATGTTATGTTAATCACCATACGTTATATCATTAGTTTTTGATGTAGTGTTCCATGATTCATTGTTTGCATATAACACCCAGTGCTCCGTGCAGAATGTGCCCTCTTTAATACCCATCACCAGGCTAACCCATCCTCCCACTCCCCTCCCCTCTAGAACCCTCAGTTTGTTTTTTCAGAGTCCATAGTCTCTCATGGTTTGTCTCCCCCTCTGATTTCCCCCCCTTGAGGGTAAAATGATTTTATTTATTTATTTGTCAGAGGGAGAGAGAGAGCACAAGCAGGGGGAGCGGCAGGCAGAGGGAGAAGCAGGCTCCCTTCTGAGCAGGGAGCCCGACGTGGGATTTGATATCAGAACACTGGGATCATGACCTGAGCCAAAGGCAGACTGAGCTTTCAGACTGAGCTTAACTGACTGAGCCACCCAGGTGTCCCCTAATACATTTTTCTTTAAAGGAAATATATTGAGAATTTTAGGTAAAGTTCACAATTTAAAGAAGAAATCTGGGTGATGTGAGCTTTGTCTTAATGTGGGCCCCCTCCACTCACGTACCCCCAGTGGATCTGGTTTACTACAAGGGCATTGGGAGTAGGCCCCTGACTTGTTCTTCTACAACCCCACACCTTTGGTCTAGAACTGTCTCAAATTTGGCTACTGATGTGTCAGTGAAGCAAAAGGCCCCGGAAAACAACCTCTCCGCTTCATGGGAACTGCAAGTTGTAAATGTGAGTACACACACAGCAGTTGGTTATCTCTTTGGGGGTTAAGTTACCCCATTCAACATGGGCTTGTGCAGACAATGGGTGGGGGCCAGTGACACCAGAGTAATCCTTTTACCTGCCCTATCTAAAGTGACATTGGAATGAAGGGGCACTTTCAGAGGGTATCAGTTTCCTAGGTAAGTCCTACAAACAAGCCCGCAGATCCTTAGCTTTGTAATTGTGCTTCCACTCCAGGCCTAGGGAAGCCAGGCCTACTTGTCACTCCCGAAAGTAGATGAAAGCCTCGCTGTGAGTCTGGTGGAATTCCATTGTCGCCGTGTTTACTCACGGTCGCCCAACGCCTCCACCCCTATATGGTCTACAAGGGGACTGGTTTTCTTGCCAAGCACCACATCATGAAAGCATAAACAGTGATTAAAACGTACTATAAAAAGTGCTGGAAAGGCAGACAGGGTTTTCTGTCTATCTTGGTGAATCAGTTCATCTCCCACATGCCAACACCTTGGGGTCACCCAATACTCCGTCTTGTCATTTTTGTTTCAAAGAAGCCACACCTTCCATTTTTCACTGCAAGGAGCTGTGATGACAGATGCTTAAGAATTCTATTTTCTTTTTAAAGGAACTTTGATTACAGCAGGTCTTGGATGAGAAAGGTGATGTGGAAGAGCAGATGGGGTGGGAGCAGGAAAGGCGTGTTCAGATTCTGCTGCGTCCTCAGGAGGGACTGCTGAGCCTAACCAGAGGCTGAAATCTGTCCCAGGGATAAGATACCCCTGTTCCCCTCTGCTGGAGGGACATTAGCTCTGCTGTTTAACCTGGTTTCTCATTTTTACCAATGCTTTCAAGTCAGTGGAAACTTCCAAGAATCTAGGTGGTTCATTAGCTTTCAACCAATATGTGTTTACTGACCGCTTATAATCTCAAAAATTTGGGGTGCTGGAACAGACAGGGAGACATGCCATGGCTTTGTGGGCCAGAGGTCATCTCACTAATGGGACTTTTCATCCTTGTTTCAAGCTGAACGAACCTGATCATGTTGGTCTCCTGTTATAGACCTTTATATTCTACATAAGCTCAAACCACTTTGAGGATTATGTCAGGATTCTGGTTCCCACATTTCCTTCTAACCTGCGTGATCTCCCTCTCCCTCTGTTCTCTGTTCTGCTCATCAAATATAAAATGTACAGGTGTATCCTGCCTTGGCCTGTGTGGTGTCCTTTTTCTGGACTGCCTCTATTTATGTTTTAATTGACCTCACCTCTGTTCATTGAAAACCTAGCTCAGATGCCATCTTGTCCAGGTAGCCTTACCCCACTCCTCCAGGAAACATTAATTGCCTCTCCCCTTAGAGTAGATTATTATCAGTGATACTATTTGTTTGTGTGCTTATCTCCCGAAAATGTTTCTTGAGGATTTCAGGGAAACACATTTTGCTCATCTCCATGTCTTTAATTCCTAGCAGTGTGCTGGTAATCAAGAAGTCAGACTTCTTGTTTGTTGAAGTCAGACATATAAGATTGTCAGCATTTCTCATGCAAAGAATTAGGAAGAGAATAAAATAAAATACTCAATGCTAGGACACGTTGGAATAAGAAGAGTTTCTCTTTGGTACATCTGGGTCATTCGTGGGAATTCCCTATGGTTATTGCCCGATGTGGTGTCTCATCCTCTAGCAGGCAAACCCTGGGAAGCTCCTTTTGAGGATTCTCCTATTGGTATTGGTATCAGTTTACCTTTTTTTTGAAAATGGAGATAGGTAGCTTTATAATTTTTTTTCTGATTAAAAACATATACATGCTCATTATTAAAAATTCAAATGATCAAGAAAAGTAAAAGATAAGCAAAACCCAAAAAGTAAAAAGTACTCTGAATCCCACCACACAGGGATAACAGTTATGTTTTGGTAAAAATCCTTTGAGATCTCTCTCTATGTATGTGCACACACACATAACAAACATGCTCAGTTTCATGTACTTATTTTCAAAACATATTAAACTTTACATAAGTGAGTCATACTATATCTGCTCTTATGTAACATTTTTTTGTTTTTCAGTGTATTAGATGTGTTCACATCAATTCATACAACTTGACAGCATCTATTTCTGTAGGGTATCCCGTTGAATGGATGTCTTACAATGTTTTCCAAATGTCTGTTGATGGATCTGGGGGCTACTTCCAGATTTTCACTACTGCCAGTTTCCGCCATGATAGACATCCTTATTCAGTGGAGTCACATGCCATGTGGGGTTTCAGGAAAGGCGATGTGTAAGGTAAACTTTGTAAATTTTTCAGGGAGTCAAAATCATCACCAAAAATTAGATTGGTGCCATAGCGGAGAAAAAGGTAGCCTCTGCAATTAGTCAGTACCCGATTTGTTCTCCTGCATCCAATCAGATGGTTATTCACCAGGTTCATAACCACTCATCAGATGGTTATTCACCAGGTTATTCAGCAGGTGCTCAAACAAGTAGGTGGTGAAAGAGTTGGCTTGCATTTGGGTTGGGGCCATGTATGTGAAAAGATGAGAAATACATTTCCCGTTAAACGTGGGGCCTCAGCCCAGCACAGTGCGGTGTTCTTATCCATTTGAGGACTTTCGAGGTGATGAGGACAGTGGAAGAAAGAGCAGGTCCTGCCTTCCTCCTGGAGCATGCCTGGTGTGGAGGTGCCGGGTGGAGGGCATGAATCGTCAGGGATTCAAGAATCTCCTTTTCTTTCTCTCTCTCTTCCTTGTACTGAGACCATAGAGTCCCTTTTGCAAATGTTAAATGTGAATCCAGTGTCTTGTTACATACATTTCCAGAAGTCTGCTGGATCAAAGTGTGCCAGGTCAAAAGTTTACCAATGTATCACCCTAATAAAAATGCATACAAGTGCCTACTTCCCCAAAATGGATATGTGGTTATATGGATATGCTCGATCCAATCCACCATTGCTAGTCTGGTAGGCTCAGATGTATCATTTTTACTTTTCCTCAATTTTTTTTTTTTTTTTTTGGATATCTGCTCTTTGTCATCCTAAGCTCCTTGACTACTTGTTGCTACTTGTGAGTGGTCCAACCGTCTTCTTTGACCACATTCTCTGTTGCACCTCCTTTTTCTGAGTACCTTAAAGATATTTGTACATGGGGAGGCTTAACTGTTAGATGTGTTGCATGTTGCAAATATTTTTCTCCGTTTGTAGTTTACCTTGATTACAGTGTTGCTATCAAGTATAAAAGTTTTTCAGTTATTATGTAGAAAAGAATCTAGTTTTCTACCCAGAGATCCTACCTCATTTTCTGTTAAGACTTCCAGATTTTAGTGTAAGTGTTTTTCCACTTTTGGAATTAGGAAAAGAGAGAGTTGGTTTTGTCAAGCATTTTTGCCTAATTTATCTACTATTTCGATGCCTCTAAAATTGTACTGATAATTTTGTTTTAAAACATGGAAGGAAGCAGAGATTCTGTAGTCAAATTCTGTGGAGTGAATAATTAGTTCAGATGTACCTCATTTATTGAGACTGTCAGAAAACATAAATGAGAGGAAAATGAGTTAAAACTGAAGTACTCTTCTTTTTTAAAAAGGAATTTTTCTTTCAACAATTTTTTCTTTCTTTTTTAAAGATTTATTTATTTGAGAGAGTGGAGCAGGGCCAGAGGGAGAAAGGAAGAGAGAATCTCAAGCAGACTCCCGCTGAGCATGGAGCCCCACTCAGGGCTTGATTTTATAACACTGCAAGCACAACTCTGAGATCAGGACCTGAGCCAAAGCCTCGAGTCAGATGCTTAACTGACTGCGGCACCCAAGTACCTCAGCAATCTTTTCTTTCAATATGAAGTTATTTTACTTAAATAAATTATGAGGGAGCACTTTGTAAATTCTAAGGTCTTAATCACATGTATATTTTTCATTTACATTATTGCTATTTTTTAAAAAAATATTTTATTTATTTATGAGCGAGAGAGGAGGAGCAGAGGGAAAGAGACAAGCAGACTCCCCACTGAGCATGGAACCCAACATGGGGCTCGATCTCAGGACCCTGAGATCATGACTTGAGATGAAACCAAGAGTCAGATGCTTAACCAACTGAGCCACCCAGGCACCCCTATTGCTGTTCTTAATGGAGTAAGAGAGATGAAATAGTAAGTCCATGTAAAAATAAGATTTTTTGGACCAGAATTTAAGCCACCTAGCACTGTTCAGAAGCGTCTGCTAGTCTTACATAAAGCAGCACCTCAGTGTTGGAACCAGAGCTATGGTTTACTCTCCTTAGAGTCTGCCCCAGGACCCAGAGGTCATAGATAACTTCTGTGTCCCCTTATCCCAAGAAATACGAGCTTCAGAGAGACATAACATTTCCTTCTCGAGGGCTCTCAGTCCAGCCCTGAACGCTGCCTTTCAACACATATTGTCTATTCTTTGTAGAATGAGAAAAAAGAGATTGTGCAAGAGATAGTTCAAACTGTCCAGATAACTCAATTAAAAAAAAAAAAGCCAAAGCCAGGAAGCTCCTTTGCAGCCCCACTCCTTTGCAGTTCATCATTTTTGTGTGGATGTTAGATGCACATGCTGAGCGGTCCATACCCCCAGCCCAGGTGGCACAATACAGCCAGGTGCTGAGACCTGAGTGTAGACACCTGTCACTGGCCCCTGGAGGGGCAGGGACCCTTGGCTCCAGGTGAAGTTCTTGGCCACAAGCTTCTTCCAGATCGGTGATGGAAAGAGATTTCTCACTCCCAGGGGGAGAAGGGGGAGTTCAGGTGAGGGCCCTGACCTGCAAGGTCCCCAGGCGCCAGCCACCTCCACAGGGAGGGGATCCCTATGTCCTCTTGGGGCTGGGGGCCTCTCCTCTGCTCTGCCCCCAAATGCTCTCACAGCAGAAGCAACCAGGTGGGTGGACCAGAGAGAGAAAAGAATAAAAGTCACAGGAGCCATCATTTCCCCCACTGGTGTTGGGGGTGTTACCGTCATTCTGTGGGCCTGGGTATTTTCTTTCCTCTCAGAGATGGCAGGTTCCAACAATGGAGGACATTGTGTTTGGTTATTTTTTGTTGAGCTACAGGTTGAGAGAGGAAAAGAGGATTTGCCAGGAAAAGGGAAATGAGCTAGGTGAATTTTTTTTTTTTTTTAATGATGTAGTTTTGGTCTAACCCAAAGCCTGGGAATGTTTTCAGGAGATTCAAATCTCTCCTTGGTTTGTACTGCTCTGAAATAGGATCCCAGCTGCCTGCTGTGTGGCCAGGCAGCCCGCGGTTACCTGGGACACGACAGGCCCCTCCTGCCACTTCCCACCCAGCCCTTTTTGTGGCTGCCTCCGGGGATCCGGCTCCTGGATGTAGGTGGCGGTGCCTCTACTCCTCTCTCATGCTCCTTTCTCGTTGGCCTCTACAGCCTACAACCCCCACGCACGAGCTCTGCACTGGGCCCTCCGTGCATCCTGCCCTGGCCTGCATTGCCCCCTGCTTGGTATTGCTAGTCCCAACTGGTAGAATGGCCTCCTTCTCTGCTTTTATTCCAGGCCTCCTTCCCTGCTTTTATCCTTCCTTCCATGCTCTTGCCGGAGGAAGCTTCCAGAATCAGAGCTCTGATTGCATCATTCCTGCACTCAAAACACTCAGTGGCTTTAAAAATTCTACCTAGACGGTCTTTGGCCTGGGACTCAAGGCCTTACTCTTCATCTGAACCTCCCTACCGCTGCCCCCAGGATCCGTGGCCACACTCCCTTACTCCTCTCCAGGGGAGCTCCCCGGATGGGAAATGTCCCTTGGCTTCCGCAGGCACCTCCTCGCCGCCTAGTTCTGCACTTGGGCAGCTCCCTCTCCCACTCCTGCGGTTCAAAGCCGTGCTTGCTCTGAAGAGATGTTACCCCCTCTTTGATGCCAGCCCCTATTTTCCAGGCAAATATGATCTCTTCCCGTATGGCATTCATCATTTTACAATGATCAAAATTATTTTTGTTGTTATAAAAATAAATTCTAGAAAAAATACAAACATAATACTTTTGTATTGCAACAATTCATATAATATAGAAAAATCAAAGTTTTCCGTGCCCTCTACTCTCTCCTATCTTTAATTCCTGGAGATGACTACCACTAAAAGTTTAGTGTATGTACTCTCATTTTTTTTTTTTTTCTTTTTCTGCATAGAAATCCAGAAGTAAACACACAGGTGGACTTATTTTAAACAAATATTGGGGTCATTTTGTATTATTTTCCTGCAACTTCCTTTTCTCACTCAATATATCATGAACATTTTTTTGGTCAGTTTATAAAAATACATTCCACTATTTTTAACAATAGCATGCTATTCTATACTACACTCGTCCCATAATCTCACTATTCTCTTATTCATAGATACATTAGATTGTTACCATTGTTCTGCTATTATAGCGAGTTGTGCAGCAAACATCCTAATACATTTATTTTTGTATATTTGAAGACATATTTCTATAGAATAGATCTAGAGGCAGGATCCCTGGGTCAAGAGTATTTATAGTCATTTGTCTATAAATGTCATCTTGGGAGACTCTATGTTGATGACATGACTTCACCCCTCTTTAACTGCTTTGATAAAGTCTTCAGAGCACTGTCTATGGATGGTTTAATATGGAATAGGACCTGCAGCTGGAGGGAGAATATTTTAGATAAAAATAAAAATATCACATTTCATATTTTCTCATCAAAATTAGGATAGAAAGAGAGAGAAGCTGGGAGAAATATGTAAATATTTGTGTAAATAAGACAGGGCCGTTTCACAGAAAGTAACCTGAGTTTAGAAAGTCAGAATTGTGCCTTAGAATCACTTGAAGAATGTTAAAATATCCAAGGCCTTTAACATTCTTCAAGTGATTCTAAGGCACAATTCTGACTTTCTAACTGTGGAGAGAGCCGAGGTGCTCTTCAACAGATGAATGGATAAAGAAGATGTGGTCCATATATACAATGGAATATTAGCCATCAGAAAGGATGAATACCCAACTTTTACATCAACGTGGATGGGACTGGAGGAGAGATTATGATAAGTGAAATAAGTCAAGCAGAGAAAGTCAATTATCATATGGTTTCACTTATTTGTAGAACACAAGGAATAGCATGGAGGACATTAGGAGAAGGAAGGGAAAAATGAAGGGGGAGATATCGGAGGAAGAGATTAACTATGAGAGACTATAGACTCAGAAACAAATTGAGGGTTATTAGAGGGGAGGGAGGTGGGGAGATGGGTTAGCCCGGTGATGGGTATTAAGGAGGGCACGTACTGCATGGAGCACTGGGTGTTACATGAAAACAATGAATCGTGGATCATCACATCAAAAACCAATGATGTATTGTATGGTGATTAACATAACATAATAAAATAAAATAAAAATAAATAAATAAATAAATAAAAACCTCCCAGGTCCTTCCAGTGTCCCTGTGAGGCTGAGAGCCCTGCTTCCCTTGCCCCTGTGCTCTGATGAGCTATGAGGCATCTTGAATGCCCTGGTTGCACCTTTTTTTCCTCTGTAACATGAGAATGTTCTGTCTATCTCACAAGTTTTTGAGATGGCAAAATGACATAGCAGTTGTGAAGACAATTGTCAAAAGATAAGAGCATTTTCAATAAAAGTATAAGCCATCATTATTATTTTTCAGCTCAGCCAGTCACAGACAATGCTAAATATTTGGAAAATATTTAAGCAGGTCTAAAATTCACATGGTGAGAAAACAGGATTTTTGAAGGAGAAAGCAGTAGTTGGTTGAGCTGCTCCTAGCACTGGCGGCAACTGGAGGTCTGATAGCGTGTGTACAGATGAAGAACAGGACTCTTCAGCTTCATGGGAATGGAAGATTTTGAAGGTAAACAAGGCAATGTCACAGAAAAGAGCAACATAAATACTTGCCATCAGCACTGATAGGAACAAATTGCTTCTGTGGATTCTGCCTCGGCTCTATAACCATTTGAAAATTAGTCAAAGGTCCAAATGCCAGAAGGGCCAGGCTGCCCACCACCTGCTCCTCCCCCACCTCCCACTTCTCTTGGAGTCTTTATTTCAATCCCAAGGCTAAGGAGAGGATGAATAAGGGACAGAGGAGACGGTCTTTTAATGTAAGATCTAAATTTGATGATGGCATCTTCCCTTGTGTACCCTGAAATAAACGAAGAGTGCCATTTCCTAAAATCTGACACCCACACGGGTTTGCAGCCCCTGCCTGCCCTTGCATCAGATTAAAGACTGAGAAGTCCTACAGTCGGAGAAATTTGTTAAGCTGCGTTGGATCTGCATTTCCCAAACTTACTTGATCATGGAACTCTCTATTAACTTCCCTTGGGTCACCGTGCAATCCTCTGGAATGAAGGCACCATAAGAGCTGGCCCTTCTCACTCATCAAGCCAGGAGAATTCAAGAATGTTCAACCCGGACTTAGTTTTACAGCCCATCCCCTTCAATTGTGTTACTTTTCAGATGATCGAACAGATCCCCAGAGATGTCAAGAGCTGGGAATGAATCTCTTTGGGCTCCTGCAACATCAATTAGCCAGGGATGGGGGCTTTGGACCTCTTGGTACACAGACAGTTGTTGAACAGACACTCTCATTTTGGCACTATGGCAAATGGAGTATATTCAACTGTGCAATTTGACTTGAGGACTTCATGTTACCTATCCTAGAAACAGTGACTTGAAATATCAACATATAATGCAAAGAGAATAAATTAAATGCTAAATTGAGTGGCATAGATTATAAGCCATGGTAAGCTGGCTCCCTGGAAAGTAAAATCCCTAATTTTAGTGTTTGCCAATTTCTGTGGTAAAAATACTTCCACCACAGCTGAGGTCAAGCTAGCAACATGATGTCATTGAACATGGAAGAGATGTTGGTCACCATCAGAGCAGATTGCAGAGGACACGGAGAGGTTGGTGATGATTAGAATTATCCTGAAGGGGACTGAACTCAAGCTGGAAAATACTGAGTATGAGAATAAATAGCAGGAAAATTGGAGCTGATAGAAACCAGAGTCTTGTTTCTTTTGTTTTTTTCCAGTTTTATTGAGATATAATTGACATATGACATTGTATAAGTTTGTGTGAGTGTATATATTTGATTTGATAGACGTGTAAGTGCAAATGATTACCACAATAAATTTAGTTAATCTCTGTTACTTCACATAGTTACAATTATTTTTCTTTTATGATGAGAAATTTGAAGATTTACTCTCTTACCAACTTTCAAATATATGATGCAGTGTTGTCAACTAAAGTCATCATGGTGTACATTACATCTTCAGAGCTTATTTACCTTACAACTGAAAGTTTATACCATTTGACCACCTTCACCCAATTCCATCCTTACCCCCTGCCTCTGGCAAACATAAATCTGACTTCTATTTCTAAGAGTTCAGTTTTTTTTAGTATTTATTTATTTTGAAAGATTTATGTTTTATTTATTTGAGAGAGAGAGAGAACAAGGAGGGAGAAGAGCAAAGGGAGAGGGAAAGAGAATCTCCAGCAGACTCCCTGCTGAGCGAGGAGCCTATTGCAGGGCTCCATCCTAGGACCCTGAGATCATGACCTGAGGGGAAATCAAGAGTTGGATGCTTAACTGACTGAGCTACCCCAGTCCCCTGAGTTCATTTTTTTTAGATTCCACATATAAGAAAAATCATACAGTATTCGTCTTTTTGTGTCTGACTTACTTCACTTAGTATAAAACCCTCAAGGATTGATCTATGTTGTCACAAATGGTGAGATTTCCTTCTTTTTCCATGGTTAAAGAATTTTTCACTGTGTGTGTTATGTATGTATGTATATATATGTATATTTTTACATTCACATATTGACATTATACGTTTTCTTTATCCATTCTTCCATCAATTGACACTGGTTGTTTCCATGTCTTGGCTATTATAAATAATGCTGCAAAGAACATGGGAGAGCACATGTCTCCTCAGGATAATGATTTTGTTTTCTTTGGATATACACCCAGAAGTAGGATTATTCAATCATATGGTAATTCTATTTGCAATTTTTTTGAGGAAGCTCCATACTGTTTTCCACAGTGTCTGTACCAATTTACATTCCCACCAGAAAACAGAATCTTTGAAAAACTTTATACTTTTTCCAGATTTGGAAAGAAAGGGTAAACTTAACTCTCCTGAGATAAAATTTATTTAATTCTAGGACTTTTTAAAAATTTAGACTCATGTGAATTCAAGCCCCACATTGGGTGTGGAGCCTACTTAAAAAAAAGGACTATCATTTAGGGGTCCCTGGCAGGCTCATTCTGTGGACCCTGCGACTCTTGATCTCGGGGTTGTGAGTTCAAGTCCCATGTTGGATGTAGAGATGGCTTAAAAATAAAATCTTAAAAAAATTTAGATTTGCACTTGTTTTTTCTAATTTTTCTCCTAAGCTTTTACTTTCAGAATAGTTTTAAATTTACAGAAAAGTTGCAAATACACTACAGAGAGTTCCTGCAGACCCTGCACCCAACTTCCTCTGTTGCCAACATCTTACACTACTATGGTACATTTATCAGAACTAATGAACCAATATCAATACATTATTTTTTAAAGATTTAATTAATTAATTTATTTGAGGTAGAGAGAGAGAGAGCAAGCGGGGGGAGGGAGAGGAACAGACTCTGTGCTGAGTGTGGAGCCTAACGTGGGGCTTGATCCCACAACTCTGAGATCATAACCTGAGCCAAAATCAAGAGTCAGATGCCAACCAATTGACCCACCCAGGTGCCCCTCAATACATTATTTTTAACTAAACACTATACATTATTTGTATTGTATTCATTTTTTCCCCTATTGTCCTTTCTCTGTTTCAGGATGCCACATTACCTTTAGTTGTCTGGTCTCATCACACCCCTCTGGTCTGTTCTCAGACTTTCCTTGTTTTTTAATAAGCTGGAAATCTTGAGGAGTACTAGGCAGATATTTTGTAGAATGTCCTTCAATTTCTGTTTGTCTCATGGTTGGGTTGGGACTATGGATTTTAAGGAGAAAGAATATGGAGATAAAATACTATTTTCATCACATGATATAAAGGCTTCATGCCATCAACATGGCTTCAGTCTGAGGAAGCTGATCTTGATTTCTTGGTCCTGGTGGTGTTTGCTAGCTCCCTCCACTGTGAGTTACCTTCCTTCCTTCCACACAGCACTCTTCAGGAGAGTTCCTTTACCCAAGCCTTATTTTCTTACTCTGAATTTCCACTGTGCCTCCCTTTCCAGGTTCTTCCAGATTTTCCCCATTTCAGTCAGTCCTGGATGTGCCCTAAGTGATCTTAAGACCTCATATTACTTTTGTCATGTGTATATTTCCAACATGAGCAAATGAGCATGGGCAGGGTGGGTGGGGGGCGGTGGAGGAGCAGAGGGAGAAGGAGAGAGACAAGCAGACTCCCCACTGAGCACAGAGCCTGATGTGGGGCTCAATCCCAGAACCCTGGGATCTTGACCGGAGCCTAAGTCAGACGATTAATTGAATGAGTCACCCAGGAGCCCCAAGGAAATGCTTTTATAGTCTATAAAGCTTTCATAGTCTATAAAGCTTTCATATACATTATATCATTTAAAAAATAATTTGAGCCATTTTCCAGATGAAGACCTCAGGGCACAAAGAGTTAGCTAATGAGTGGTAGAGTCAGAACTGGTCACCAGTTCTCCTAAGTCTAAGACCAGTGTTTTTGAGTTAACAGATTATTAAAATTCTCTTACTCACCATGGGGCCAATGTTTGGGGAAATCAGTTTGCAGCTCAAGTATTCTTTACCCTACTCCTGGTGATAGAGCCAAACCGAGAGCAGGACTGCCACCTATAAGTTAAATCCAGTTGTTTTCTTTTTAGATGGTTTTGAGAAGTTCTGCAAAATGAGAAAATGGAATATAGAACATTCCAGAACATCCAGATAGGTTCCCTCTTATTAATTTGGCTTCATATGTTTCCCAAATCAGCCCCAATGCTAAAACAAGCAAGAAAATTGTGTACTTTAACCTAGAAATTGGTGGAATCATAAATATAGCTGTATAAATATTAAGATTTATAAAGTAACAAACAAGAATCATGAACATTCTGGAGGCTGTATCTCAAACCTCTAACATTAAATTTTTAAAATGAAACATAGAATGTTAAAAAAAGAAGACATTGTAGGGGTGCCTGGGTGGCTCAGTTGGTTAAGTGACTGCCTTCGGCTCAGGTCATGGTCCTGGAGCCCTGGGATTGAGTCCCTCATCGGGCTCCCTGCTTGGCAGGGAGTCTGCTTTTCCCTCTGACGCTCCCCACTCTCATGCTCTCTCTCTCTATCTCATTCTCTCTCTCAAATAAATAAATAAAATCTTAAAAAAAAAAAAAAGACATTGTATTTTATCATAGTGTGGTAGCTGATAGTTTTTGTCTACCCAAAGATTTTTACCAGAAAGGGGATAACAGCCCTGGGAGCTTAGATAGAGAGACCCTACTGGACCATAAGGGGAAGGTGGGGTGGGTGGGGGAGAAAGCTGCATAGCCCCTCTGAACCTTAATTAAGGTTAGTTCGCTTGCTATTTTAAATCTCAGTTCTCTGCAATGTTTCCCCAGAATTTAGTATTCTCTTTCTGTTAAGTTCCTATATGCTTTTCAAAAGTTCTTCCCCACCTCTGTAATTTCTATTAAACATCCCAAGTATTGCAGTGATTATTTTAAACTGTATTCTTTTCATTACTTCTAATACATTTCTTCATTTTTATTCAATCCATGGTAATCTAACATGGGAATTCTAACATGGCCATGTCTTAACACTTATTGCCTGAGAAGCTTATAACAGACTGTAAGGAGCTTAGCCAGCCAAGCAGTTGTGTCTTTCTTCATGAAAAATATTTCCTAAAGTGCAAACTACTATTCATACTTTAGCAAATGGGTCACCAGGAGAGCTGGTTAGAACACAGATGTCGAGATATCACCTGCAGAAATTCTGACTTGGTAGGACTGGTATGGGACCCAGGAATTTGCATATTTAACAATTTCCCTGTGATAATGATGATGTTAGTCTGGACCACAATTTGAGTAGTCCTGGGGTTGGGGTAAGGATTACATTGGGACTTCCTATCTGATAGAAGAGGGTGACTCATTAGCACTAAAGAAATTTTCAGGGGGCGCCTGTGTGGCTCAGTTGGTTGAGCATCCAACTCTTGATTTCAGCTCAGGTCATGATCTCAGGGTCCTGGGATGGAGCCCGCATCAGGCTCCCTGCTCAGGGGGGATCCTACTTCTCCCTCTCCCTCTGCTGCTCCCCCTGGTTGTGCTCTCTCACTCTCTCTCTGTCAAATAAATAAATAAAATCTTAAAAAAAATTTCAGGAATAACTGACTATAAGGTAGATTAAATGCAAGTGAAAGAAGTGAGATGTCTGTCCAACAAATATGTGTCCTTACACACAGTATCAGTGGTCACTGCAAATTGTCAATTACTTCTGGAGAAAAGGCACATTATTGGCATATGTCTTAGAATTCTGCCCATACATTCTGTATTTAGTGAGTCTACATACTTAGTGCAAATACTCCCCAGGACTAATATTCTGAAAGCAAGGACACTGGTAGCAGTGGATGGATCACTAAACTTTGAATTAGCAGCTCTGGATTCAAGATCTGATGATAAACCTCCTCCTTTTTTTCTGCTGTGTGATCTCAAGCAAGTCACCTAAGCCCTCTTAGCCTTAGTATCCTTCCCAGTCAAGTGGTAACATGGACAGTCCTGGTCAACACCCCAGATTGCAGTGATTGCCTAAAGAGAAGTGAGCAGATGTCTGTACATGTAAGGGGTTAACCAGGAGCAGCTTGTTCCTGAAGTGGAGAAGGGGGTGCACCACCATCTGAACACAGGCTCAGCTCTATCCGCCCCCTGCCTGGTGGATTGCCATATGGCGCCTCACCTTGTTCCCTTTCAAGATGAACTCTCATTCCCCGGAAAAAATTTCTCAGCCTTAAAGTCACAACTTCAAAAATGCAGTGAGGACCACATTTAAAAGGTCTGGTAAATTTTTGGTTGATTTAGTTTTTTAAACTGCACTTTTAAACAAACCCAAATATAGAGATGAAAGCCAAGAATTAAAATATACATACAAAATAGAAAACATTAATATTTTCAAGTACGATGAGTTGAATAATCATCATAAGGAAACAATAAAATGTCAAGTGACTCAGACCAGATGATTGCTGTCACTCTCCTCAATGCTGGGACACGTGGTCTGTGCAGAACACCAGGATCAAGCCAACCCAGTGTTGGCCTCCACCACACAGGCATGTTCTTAATCCTCCTGCTGACAATTGCTTCATCAGTTAATCAAATAAACTTTAACACTAATTGGTGTGGGGAGGAAATTGAAGGAAGTCTGTTAAAATGACTCAGGTTTAAACTCTATAATCAGGACACCCTATGTTACATTGTCTCCTGGCCCATATTCCTTGATTTTCAGTCTGGTTGTCAACCTATTCAGGCATCCATGTCCCTGACGTGGTGTGTCTTACCACAAAAGGCAGCTAAGGAGACATGGTCTGACATGTCTATAGTGCATCAAGACACGGGGCTGGGAGACCAGAGGAATGGAGTGGTCCATTGTGATCCCCTTGCTCACACTCCTCACCCTTCCTCACGGGCCCAGGGCACTCACTTCTCAATCCCTCCCGTGGCTCCCATTAACTTTGGGTAGTTGCACGAATGGAGGCATGCATGCATCCACCTGGAAGAACTTATAAAGAGGCAAGAAGGGTGTGACCTGACTTTGAAGAAGTGGAATTAAAGAGTGATGTTTCTGTGGTGGTATCTCCTGTCACACCCCAGGTCACACTGAAACAGAGTGCTCTTGGGTGAAGCAAGGAGCTTCATGGAAGGAGAGGCTTGTCTTTGAGAAGACTTGACATCTATGGGCTTGAAGGCAGGAGATGCCAAGGAAGACTCTAGGGTGATTTCCCCCAAATAATGGTTGGTGGAATGTTGTCTTTTTTTAAATTTATTTTATTTTTTTAATTATGTTCATGTAGCCACTGTATAGTACATAACTAGTTTTTGATGTAGTGTTCAATGATTCATTAGTTAAGTATAACACCCAGTGCTCATCACAGCACATGCGTTCCTCAATACCCATCACCAAGAAACCCCCTGGAATGTTGTCTTTGAAAGGGGAATGTTTTCTTATGGACTTCTCTAGGTAAGAGCTCCTTAAAATAAGAGTATTCAAAATATTCTTTTATAAAATAAACCTTTAAACATTTTGTTTACTATTTTCTTATTCTGATGGGCACATCATCTCCACTGGAAGCACTACAGTCTTTATCTCTTGTTGGGTTACTTTGATCTGCACTTTGTTAAAAGGCAAGGAGATCACCTTCATCTGGGTTGCCCCAGAAGCCGACCCTGAGACAAGGGTTTGAGTGGAAATTGTGTATTTGGGAGGGAGGGAGGAGGAGGCCGGCAATACAGGGTGCATGATTGTGTTGGTAACTTTGTGACTGATGCTTGTTCCTTGGGTTGAGAGAGCCCCTGGGAAATGGTGTAAAACACCTGCCATAGACTTATCACACAGGGGCTGATAAAACTGAGGAATCTGTAATCAATCTCCTAAGCACCATTGATGATGGGGTGTTAATTCATGGAAACTTTGGGCCCTCCAGGTCCAGCAATGATTTCTGAACAGGTCCTTAGGCAAATAGAGTGAAGCTCAGGAAAATGGAAATGGTGGGTGAGGGGAGGGTCAGTGACAGCATGCATGCAGAGGCAAACCCTCTAAATGCCTCCTTTCTCATGAAAGTACATATGCAAGCTTATGTTCAAGGGAGGAGGTGTTCATATAGGTGTTCATCCCCATTCAAAGCATAAATGAACATCCTGGTCCCTCATTGGAAAATGTCAAAAAGCCCCCTTGCACCCCTCACTTTGTTGTTATTGTTGGCAAGCACCTCCATCTCTCCTGCCAGCCCCCAGAGTGTTGAGGCTGCTGGTGCAGGGCCCACAACTCCTCCTACCCCTACGCCGCTTTGCCTCATTGAGAGCTCCCACGGTGAGACAGTCTGCAGACTTGCACCGCATGTTGAAAGAGACTGGTCATTATCTAAAGGAAATGCACTGTCCTGGACTGACAAATAGGAGCTGGTGTTTTGGTAGGAGAGGTACACCATTTGCTTGGGGAAGCACATGGGGATGACCACTAGAACATGTACAGACAGTGTCTGCTACAATCATTGTGCATGGGGAGAAAGGACCACAGAAACCGTCAGCCCAGCATTTTCCTTTTAAAAATGAAGAGATGAAATGGAAGAGCTAAGGCCATTTGTTCACAGGCTTCTGACTAGTCAGTGCCAGAGCTGGGTTAAAAGTTAGCCCCTCTTCCCCAGTGCTGAAGCCATTTTTAATAGGTCATATAAAACCTTGTTCTTCCATGCTATGAGGAGGATGAAGCTGCCCTTGACCAGGAGGATGATATAATTCCCCTGATATCGAGCCAGAGGGTGGTGGAGAGTCAGAATTCCCTGTGGCAGATCTTCTAGGAGCTGGTGACATAACACATGGCATCATCAGAAGGCAGGGTTGGTGGGGCGCCTGGGTGGCTCAGTCGTTAAGCGTCTGCCTTTGGCTCAGGTCATGATCCCAGGGTCCTGGGATCGAGCCCCGCATGGGGCTCCCTGCTCCACGGGAAGCCTGCTTCTCCCTCTCCCACTCCCCCTGCTTGTGTTCCCTCTCTCACTGTGTCCTCTCTGTCAAATAAATAAATAAAATTAAAAAAAAAAAGCAGGGTTGGATGTAACTCGGGAATTCACTCATTTATTCAGTTTTGGCTGCAAAATTGAGTTGTATGAACACTGCACAGCAACAAATATATGCACACACATACACACACAACTAACTGGTACTCATAATAGGGTAGATGTACCCACAGATTGTGCTGAGAGAAAGAAATCAGACACGAATGAGAATGTGTAGTATAAAGCTCTGCATAGAAAGCTCAAGAACATGCAAAACCAATCTAGGATGATAGACATTGTGATGGTGGTTATCTCTGGGTGGATGTTGGCATTGACAGGGAAAAGGAGAGTGGGTGCCTAGCTGGCTAATGGGAATGTCTGATATTTTGAACTGGGTGGGAGGGTGGGAGTACACAGATGTTCATATGTGTCATTAAGCTGTACATCTAAAATTGAAGCACGTTATGCTCTTTATATTACATTTCAGTTGAGAAAAAGAAGAAAAAAATCAAAGCCACATAACAGACCATAGCATTATAAAAGAAATAATTTTTCTCTTTCACGCATGTTTTCCACAAATGTCTATTGAGGCTTTCGATGTCTGGTCCATATTCCCTCAGTGTTCCTTCTTCCTGTATAAGTAGACAGGGTCCTGCTGCAAGAATGCTGCCCCCACGCTCTGCCCCAGCAGCAGGGCAGGCTGGATGTGCCTGGAGCTATGTCCTGCAGGAGCAGCTAATGAAGGAAGGAGATGGAGGAGGAGTACCCTCCTTCTTCTCCCCTCAAGGGGATGAGTCTGAGATATGATGCGCATTCTTCATGGTTCCCGGGGGAATGAGTCTTAGTTTCCATCAGTTACAACTTAATCTCTCACTTGCCCTGTATTGACTGCTTTCCCTTCCTTGTCTTTTTTCCCCTTTCCTGTCCCCCTGCTTCTGGGATCACCCCCAAACAAACTCCTTGCGCTCACATCCTTGTCCCAGGATCTGTTTTTGGGAGAACCCAAGCTAAGTGAAGCTCCTTCTTTCTGAACCTACAAAGAGGACCACGCAAACCAGTCTCCAGCTCTCATACAACAGGTAGTGTGTCAGGGTGAACAGACTGTTGGGCAAATATTAAAATGAAGTTTTATGGGCTGAGGTGGGATAGCACAGCCTGGCAAAGAGCGGAGCCTGAAGGGGACCCTACCTCATCCAGGAAATGTTCCAGAAGCAAAACTGGTCATGATTGCACCTCCCAACCTTCTCTTCCCCTTCCTGAACTCCCATCCTTCTCTACTTCCTCCCTTCCTTCTCTCATGCAGCCAGAAATGAAAGGAGACATTCATTTATTTAAGACATTTCCTTATAAATATCAATAAGTATATTGAATTTACCACCCATGTTGGTTTATTGTGCTGCCTCATTTTATATCACAGAACTAAGACAGCTTTAGAATTGGCTCCGGATGTATGGAAGCCATCTTTCATATATATATTTTTTCAATATTGCTTCCCATCTGCATGACATATAGATTCTAGGAAAACCCAACACATATTTCTCAGACCATGGGGGGAGATGCCTTTAGGGGTAGCTCAAAACTACCTACCAATCAGCAGCTGGTGGAAACGTGTACCAAGAGCGATCATCTGGAAATGGGCAGCTGCCTCATGTTGTTGAAGCTGTCATCCCCACTCCAGCAGCCTTTCTGGGTGAAGAATTCTTCAAAGCACATACATTCAAGGCCAGGGCATTTCTCTTCTGTTTTCCATGCTCCTCACCAAAATGGATGGGTCATGGAACTCTTTACTTCAGGATTCTGTAGAGTATCAGATGGAATAAATGCTGTGGTCCGAACATCCCTTTCCAGATAGATTGGGCTGTCACTTCAACAGGGATTTATGCATTTAAAATATGAGATGCCACAAAATTCTGAACTGGCATGTCCTGGGAGGGAAGATCTATAGAAACAGAACCAGGGCGCCTGGGTGGCTCAGTCGTTAAGCGTCTGCCTTCGGCTCAGGTCATGATCCCGGGGTCCCAGGATCGAGTCCCACATCGGGCTCCCTGCTCGGCGGGAAGCCTGCTTCTCCCTCTCCCACTCCCCCTGCTTGTGTTCCTGCTCTCGCTGTGTCTCTCTCTGTCAAATAAATAAAATCTTTAAAAAAAAAATAGAAACAGAACCATTCCTATGGGCTGGCCATTTAAAATATTTTATACCTTACTGTGGGTGGTATCAGTCAGCTTTATACAAATGCTACCCTTCACTTTATATTACAAGCTTAGAAAAATCATGCAAAAAATAGCAGAATGTCTACTTTTATTTCTATATTGGTCTACATTGGTCAAAACCCATGTACTTCCAAAGACCAAAGGACTCTATTAAATAAAAAGTAAATGTTCATGGCGAAGTCTCTATAGAGAGCTAAACTTAATTGGATTTTTTAAACAGAAGTGTCTCTTTTATTTGTTTAGGAAATGAAATGATGATGGGGGAGAGAAAGTAACTTTAATTTTTATTTAAAAAACACTTTTTTATTTTAATAATTTATCCTTTGATAAAAATTGAGACCTTGACTTCTATTGCTGTATAACATATTACCATAAACTCAGAGACTCAAAATGCTACCAGTTTATTAGCTCACAGTTCCTTAGGATAGCCATTCAGGAGTGGGGTGGCTGCAGTCTCTGCTTAAGGTCTTACAAGGCTGAAATCAAGATGATGGCCAGGCTATGTCCCTCTCTGGAGGCTCTGGGAAGAATCTACTTGCAGACTCATTCAAACATTGGCTGAATTCAATTCCTTGCAGTTGTAGAATTGAGGTCTCTGGTTCCTTGCTGGCTGTCACTCTTAAGTTCTTAGATGTCACCCCCCCATTTCTTGCCATGGGGCTCCCTCCATCTTCAAGCCATCAACAATCTCCCTCACTTTGTAGGCATTTCATGCTTCAAATCTGTTTATCCTATAAGAGCTCAATCCCCTTTAAAGGCTCACTTGACTACGTTAGACTTATTGAGAATAATCCCTCCATTTTAGGGTCAATTGATCTGAGAACTTAAGCTACATTTGCAAAATCCCTTCATAGCAGCACCTAGGTTAGTGTTCGATTGGATAATTGAGAGAAACTGTTTGTATACCAGAGGATTTAATCTTTAGATCCATCTTAGAATTCTGTGTATGACGGGTCTATTGTTGATTCATGCCCTTCAGTGAAAATTAGCAACCATGGCACCATAAGATATGCCACCTTCTTCACTGATTACTTACAAGGCCTAGCAGGCAACATAATTTTGTCACAAGACCCCCATTGACCCTCCTGCTTCTTCTTCACAAGAATGTTAACCTTGTCTTTTAGACGCAAAGAACAGGAAGCCTCCAGTTGGCCTAGAACTCAACCACTAACTCATGCCTGTGTAGATGGACAATGGATTGATGGACAGTTACCTCTACCTCATTATAATGTTAAAATCTCTGCCCAAGAAAGCACAAAACTCATTAACATAACATACAATGTATGTATAGGCATGTTTCCTTAAGATGCATGCATGACCTTATGTCCACCTCTATATACAATGACAAACCTCTTTCTGAATACTAAATATAACCCTATCTAACCCTAAATAAAGAAACCCCTCACCTCCACTCAGGGAGTCACAGCTTTGGAAAATATTCCCTCTGATCACTTTATTTGCTACAAATAAAATTTCCTTTGTGTGACAACTCCATCGGGTGTAGCCTCTATCTGTTATTCACCAAGGAGCAAAATCACATTCATTGGGTTACAAAGTGATGAAAGGGGCTGTGTATAAGACCATACAGAGAGACAGTGGGCTCAGGGTCTCATTGTAACTAGTCACACTCAACCTCAGTTGACGGCTGTCATGTGACAATATATGAGTAGTATTACCAGATATTCTCATTTTTTAAGAGCAGTCACAATTCTCTTGAGCTTTTAAAGTTGCTACTGATTTCAAATTTTTAAAAATACTAGATCAACCAAGTAAAACATATCTGTGGTCTTGCTGGGATCCTTCTTCTCTTTGCAGTCTTAAGGCATTCATTCATTCATTCAAAAATAGTTACTAGGGACACCTGGGTGGCTCAGTTGGTTAAGTGTCTGCCTTCAGCTCAGGTCATGATCCCGAAGTCCTGTGATCAAGCCCTGCATCGGGCTCCCTGCTCAGCAAGGAGTCTGTTTCTCCCTCTCCCTCTGCCTGTGCTCTCTCTCTGTCAAAATAAATTTAAAAAATCCTTAAAAAACAAATAGAAATAGTTACTAAGAACCTATTCTACGTACCCTGGCTCTAGGCACTAGAAATACAGACTGGTCATGGGAAGCTTTACTAAGAAGGGGACATTTGACTGTAGATCTAAAGAATGGTGTTTTGTTGGAGGGGGGAGCTGAGTAGCTCAGCTGGTTAAGCGTCTGACTCTTGGTTTTGACTCAGGTTGTGATCTCATGGTCATGAGACTGAGTCACATGTCAGGCCGTGCACTCAGCTCAGAGTCTGGTTGAGATTCTCTCTCTCCCTCTCCTTCTGCCCTTCCCCAACACATGCATGCTCTCTCTCTAAAATAAATAAATAAATCTTAAAAAAAAAAAAAAAGAATGGTGTGTGTGGGAATAAACAGGTGCCCTTCTAGATGGTAAGCATTCTAGAAAGAGGGAGCAGCAAGTGCAAAGGCACTGAGGTAGTCATGTGCCAAGCAGGTTCAGATGGCATGGAGGCCTGTGTGGCTGGAGTGGAGTGATCAGCGGGAGAACAGTAAGAGAGGATGTTGGAGAGCTTTATAGGGTCAGATCATTGTGGGCCTTGTAAGGTAATTTATGATTTTATTTGTCAGTGTTCTCCAGAGAAACAGAACCAACAGAGTATATATAAAATAAGGAATTGACTCATATGATTATGGAAGCTGAGAAGTCCCATGAACTGCTGTCTGCTAATTGGAAGCTCATGAAAAGCTGGAAGTGTAATTCTAGTCCAAGTTTGAAAGCCTGAGAATCAGTGGAGCTAATGGTTTAAATCCTAGTCTGAGTACAGGAGAAGACTGATGTCCCAGCTCATGCAGTCAGGTAAAGAGAGAAAATTCTCCCTTCCTGAGTATTTTTGTTCTATTCAGACCTTCAATAGATTGGATGCTGTCCATCCACACCAGAGAGGGAAACTAGCTTTTATCAGTCTACCAATTCAAATACTAATCTCACTCAAAAACACCCTCACAGACACATCCAGAAATAATGCCTAGTCATGTATCTGGGCACCCTGTGCTATAGTTAAGTTGACACATAAAGTAACCATTACAGAAAGGATTTGAGATTAATTTAGAGGGAAACGGGAAACCATTAGGATGTTTTAAGGAGAGGAGTGGCATGAAATGACCTACACTTTCCAAAGATCCCTCTGACTTCTTTGCTGAGAGATTTGGGAAGATTTAGGATGAAAACACGGAGATTGCTTAGAAATCTATAACAAGTAATCCAGGAGAGAGCTGATGGGGCTTTAGTCAGGTGACTGGAAAGTGGGGAAATAAGAAGTTGTCAGGTGCTTGATTATTGTGAATTAAACAACTCCAGAATTTCTTTTTTTTTTAAAGATTGATTGATTGATTGATTGATTTTTGATGTAGTGTTCCATGATTCATTGTGTATAACACCCAGTGCTCCATGCAGAACGTGCCCTCTTTAATACCCATCACCAGGCTAACCCATCCCCCTATCCCCCTCCCCTCTAGAACCCTCAGTTTGTTTCTCAGAGTCCATAGTCTCTCATGGTTCATCTCCCCCTGCGATTCCCCCCCTTCATTCTTCCCCTCCTGCTATCTCCTTCTTTTTTTCTTTTTTTTTTTAACATATAATGTATTATTTGTTTCAGAGGTACAGGTCTGTGATTCAACAGTCCTACACAATTCACAGTGCTCACTATAGCACATACCCTCCCCAATGTCTATCACCCAGCCACCCCATCCCTCCCACTCCACCCCCCACTCCAGCAACCCTCAGTTTGTTTCTTGAGATTAAAAATTCCTCATATCACTGAGGTCATATGAAACATGTCTTTCTCTGGTTGACTTATTTCACTCAGCATAATACCCAGTTCCATCCATGTCGTTGCAAATGGCAAGATTTCATTCCTTTTGATGGCTGCATAATATTCCATTGTATATCTATACCACATCTTCTTTATCCATTCATCTGTTGATGGACATTTTAGCTCTTTCCACAGTTTGGCTATTGTGGACATTGCTGTTATAAACATTGGGGTGCACATACCCCTTCAGATCCCTACATTTGTAAAAGATTTCTTTATTTTATTTCAGATATAGAGAGCATGAGCAGGAGGGTCAGAGAGTCTTAAGCAGACTCCATGCTGAGCATGGAGCCTGACACAGGGCTTGAGCTCATGACGCTGAGATCACAACTTGAGCCAAAACCAAGAGTCAGACCCCTAACCAACTGTGCCACCCTGGCACCCCACAACTCTAGAATTTCTTGACAGATAGAGTGTGGCCTGTGAGAGAAAGAGCAGAGGCAAAGATGTCTCTGAGATTTGAGTCAGAAAAACTAGAAGGATAAATAAATAACCAACAAAAGGTTAGCATGCAAATTCAGTAAATAAGTGTTTAAAAAATGAGAGATAAACAGGTTGGCAAATTGAGTTCCCTATTCCATGTAATCTTCACTAGAAGTTAAATGAAAGTCTATAGTTGTTCCAGTCTCCAGAGGCTGTTATCTCTTTAACCGGGACTGTTAGACTCCCTTTCTGCTTTCCCAACCCCTCCCTCTGCAACACACAGACTTCCTAGCAGGTTCAGCCTAAGTGTTTAAAAAAAAAAAAAAAATGAAGCACTTAGAAATTGAGAATTTGAGAAGCTCCTGCCTCATCTTCTAGATCTCAGTGCAAACTCAAAAGTCTAGCTCTAACCTTATGCCCTTTTTCCAGTGAGAGGACCCTGCTCAATGACACACAGTGCCTACACAATACCATTTCTTTTCTATGCCTGAGACCCCATGACCTGCCTGGCCCCTAGTCACCTTGGCTTTGCCCTCACTCTTGGACTTTTAGCCTGATCTTGAGCTTTCTAATAACAGGACTATTCAGGCTCTTTCATCTTTGTCAGCTTTGGTAAGTTGTATTTTTCAAGAAATTCGTCCATCTCAACTAGGTTGTCCAATTTATTAGCATAAAGATGTTCATGTCTTTATTCTTTTAATGAATGTAGGGTCTGTAGTGATAATCCATTTTTTTATTCTTGATCTTGGTAATTTGTGTTCTCATTCTCTTTCCATGATCAGCCTGGCTAACAGTAGAGGTATGTCAGTTTTGTTGATCTATTCAAAGGAACAGACTTTTAGCTTTGTTAATTTTTCTCTATTGTTTGTCTTCCCCTGATTTAGCTTCAGAAAGACTCTTCTTTTTTTTTTTTTAAAGATTTTATTCATTTATTTGACAGAGAGAGAGAGGGAGCACAAGCAAGGGGGGAGTGGGAGAGGGAGAAGCAGGCTTCCCACTGAGCAGGGAACCCGATGTGGGCTCCTAGGACCATGGGATCATGACCTGAGCTGAAAGCAGATGCTTAATAACTGAGCCACCCAGTCATCCAGGAAAGACTCTCCTAATGCTAATAATCTGCCTGCTTGGATTTCCCAGCAGGCAGATTATAAAGCTGAGTCTGAAGTGGTTACCACATTACTGTGTTTGATGTCCCCCCCGTATCATCTAGCTTTCTGGTCTAGTGTCCTCTTGAAATAAAGTCTAGCCTATTTCCATGACTTATTTTATTTTATTTATTTAATTTTATTTTAATTTATTATTTTATTTATTTTATTTATTATTTCATTATTTTATTTTATTTTCATTCAGCAAACATTTATTGAATATTTATTATATGGGAGTGTAACGAGTAAATAAGAGAAAATACGTGGCCTTGTATTATATGGAGTGTAACGAGTAAATAAGCGGCCTTGTATTATATGGAGATGTAGGAGGTAAATAAACCGACCATATAAAACTTACATTCTAGAGGAAAATGTGCAATAAACAAGACAAGCAATATAACATTTGGCAATCACATATTTCTCTATATTTATATTTTAGTTTTACAAACATTCCTCTTGATCCCATATTGACTTGTTGTAAGCCAGTGCTCAGATGGCACCTTGCTTTTGTTAAATGATGAGCTTCTTGAAGATAAGGAATAGGGGTATAAGGCTCTTTCCTGGAAGAAGTATTCCCCCTGGGCCAGGAAGGCTCATTATAACCTTATTGTCTACTGCTACAACATCGTGTAGGCTTGGAACAGGGATGGGAGCACTGCCTGAGTTAGCCTGCCCCAGATATGAACTTATATAGCTCTGCTGAAGCCTGGCTGGAACAGCATAAAGTAAGCTTTTAAAATAAAGGCCAGAGAGGTTGAGAAGCAAGATGGCGGAGGAGTAGGAGACCTAAATATTGTCTGGTTCCAGGAATTCAGCTAGATAGGGATCAAACCATTCTGAACACCTACGAACTCAACAGGCGATCAAAGAAAAGAATAGCAGCAACTCTCTGAACAGAAAAACGATCACTTTCTGGAAGGTAGGACATGTGGAGAAGGGAATCCGAGGTGATATTCGGGAAGATAGACGGCAGGGGAGGGGGCCTCCATCAGCTGCTACTGGCAAGTGATAGAGCAGCAGAGCACAAAATCGGAAATTTTAGAAGTCGGCTCTGCTGAGGGACGTCGCTCTGGTGGCTAAGTGGGGGGTGGAACCCTTGTTGGGACAGTGTGGTCTCAGGACCCTCGGGGTCACAGAAAGACCGGGGGTGCCTGAGTACAGCAGAGCTCCCAGGTATTGGAGCGGGGAAGCTGGCTGCAGAGACGGAGCCGAGGAGTGGGTTGTCACCTCGGGATTCCCATAAACCGTGATCCGTGGCACAGTCAGACCACTGCTCTTTGAGAAGGGATCCAACAAGTGGCAGATCCGGGGAGACCCCCTTCCTCCCCCGGGAGGAGCGGCGTGGGAGCACACCACAGGAATCTGCTGGGTTTGGAGACTCCACATGGGGTCGGGTGCCAGAAATAGAAACGCTCAGTCACAGGCTGAGTGAGCATGGAGTGCGGCCAGAGACTGGGGAGACGGGAGTGATTGACTGCTTTTATCTGAGGGCTCACTGGGGAGTGGGGCCCCGAGTTCTCGGCTCCTCCGGGGCAGAGATTGGGAGGCCGCTATTTTCACTCTCGTCCTCCAAAGCTGTATGGAAAGCTTGCAGGGAACAAAGCTCCTGAGAGCAAACCCAAGCAGATTACTTAGCCCGCCCGGGCAAGGATGGGGCAATTCTGCCTCTGGAAAAGACATCTCAGAACCACTGCAACAGGCCCCTCCCCCAGAAGATCAGCAAGAACAGCTAGCCAAGACCAAGTTTACTGATCAATGAGAACGGCAGAACTCCAGTGCTAGGGGAATACAGCATATAGAATTCACGGCTTTTTCCCCATGATTCTTTAGTCTTTCAAAGTTAATTTTTTTAATTTTCTTTTTTTTTCTTTTTCTTTT
>NW_022589725.1:33330934-33512593 GCF_004348235.1 Phoca vitulina
TGATCAAATATGATCAGGCTGGTATATAGATCAGTGCCACACACTAGATTTTGGGTGTATTTTGGTCTGTTAAAAGAAAGTGCCTCCCAAAATTTTAAAGAATGAAAAACTTATATATGTACAAAAATAAGGGTTGATATGATGAAGGGATGGAATATGACTGTAAAGATGGAAATTATTTTTTTTTATAATTTTATAAAAGGAATTGATAAGTTGTTTGAAAAAAGAAAGAAGAGGATTTAAAAAAAAAAAAAGAAAAAAGAAAAAGGGGAGAGAATGTGATCAGGCAGGGGAGTAGAAAAAAAACCCTACACTAGAGATTTAGAGTATATTTTGATCTGTTAGAAGAAACTATCTCAAAATTTTAAAGAGAGAACAACTTATATATATATGCCAAAATACGGGTAACTACTATGAAGGGATAGAATATGACTCTAAAAATGAAAAATAAAAATTTTTTTTTAAAAAAGTGATCGATAAGATGTTGGTTGAAAAAGGGAAAAAGAAAAATTCAAAAAAAGAAAAAAGAAAAAAAGACAGTTAAAAAAAATAATTAACTTTGAAAGACTAAAGAATCATGGTAAAAAATCCATGAATTCTCTGTGCAGTATTCCCCTAGCGCTGGAGTTCTGCCGTTCTCACTGATCGGTAAACCTGGTCTTGTCTGGATGTTCTCGCTGATCTTCTGGGGGAGGGGCCTGCTGCCGTGGTTCCCAAATGTCTCTGCCGGAGGCGGAATTGCCCCGCCCTTGCCGGTCCGGGCTAAGTAATCTGCTCGGGTTTGCTCTCAGGAGCTTTTGTTCCCTGCAAGCTTTCCGTACAGCTTTGGAGGCGGAGAATGAAAATGGCGGCCTCCCAGTCTCCGCCCCGGAGGAGCCGAGAACTCGGGGCCCCGCTCCTCAGTGAGCCCCCAGAGAAAAGCCGTCAGTCACTCCCGTCTCCCCGGTCTCCGGCCGCACTCCGTGCTCACCCGGCCTGTGACCGCGCGTTTCTATCTCTGGCACCCGACCCTGGGTGGAGTCTCCAAACCCAGCAGATCCCTGCGGTGCGCTCCCGCGCCTCTCCTCCCGGGGAAAGAAGGTGAGTCTCCCCGGATCTGCCGCTTGTTGGGTCCCTGCTGGAGGAGCAGTGGCCCGACTGTGCCGCGGATCACGGTTTATGGCAACCCCGAGCTGAGAGCCCGCGCCTGGGCTCCGTCTCTGCAGCCGGCTTCCCTGCTCCGATACCTGGGAGCTCTGCCGCACTCAGGCACCCCCGGTCTTTCTGTGACCCCGAGGGTCCTGAGACCACACTGTCCCACGAGGGTTCCACCCCCACTTAGCCACCAGAGTGACGTCCCTCAGCGGAGCAGACTTCTAAAAGTTCCGATTTTGTGCTCCGTGGCTCTATCACTTGCCAGAAGCGGCCGACGGAGGCCCCTCCCCCGCCGTCTGTCCTCCCGAATATCGCCTCGGATTCACTTCTCCGCACGTCCTACCTTCCAGAAAGTGGTCGCTTTTCTGTTCAGAGAGTTGTTGCTATTCTTTTCTTCGATCTCCTGTTGAGTTTGTAGGTGTTCAGAATGGTTTGATCCCTATCCAGCTGAATTCCTGAGAGGAGACGAAATCCAGGTCTCCTACTCCTCCGCCATCTTGCTCCGCCCCTGTAATTCTCCTTTTTGATGGGGTCTTTGCCTGGTTTGGGGATCAAGGTAATGGTGGCCTCATAAAATGAGTTTGGAAGTTTTCCTACCATTTCCATTTTTTGGAACATTTTCAGAAGAATAGGTATTAATTCTTCTTTAAATGTTTGGTAGAATTCCCCTGGGAAGCCATCAGGCCCTGGGCTTTTGTTTGTTGGGAGATTTTTGATGCCTGCTTCAATTTCCTTAGTGGTTATAGGTCTGTTCAGGTTTTCTATTTCTTCCTGGTTCAGTTTTGGTAGTTGATACTTCTCTAGGAATGCATCCATTTCTTCCAGATTATCTAATTTGCTGGCATATAGTTGTTCATAATATGTTCTTATAATTGTTTGTATTTCTTTGGTGTTGGTTGTGATCTCTCCTCTTTTATTCATGATTTTGTTGTTTTGGGTCATTTCTCTTTTCTTTTTGATAAGTCTGGCCAAGGGTTTATCAATCTTGTTAATTCTTTCAAAGAACCAGCTCCTAGTTTCTTTGATCTGTTCTACTGTTCTTTTGGTTTCTACTTCATTGATTTCTGCTCTGATCTTTACTATTTCTCTTCTCCTGCTGGGTTTAGGCTTTATTTGCTGTTTTTTCTCCAGCTCCTCTAGGTGTAGGGTTAGGTTGTGTACTTGAGACCTTTCTTGTTTCTTGAGAAAGGCTTGTATTGCTATATACTTTCCTCTTAGGACTGCCTTTGCTGAATATCAAAGATTTTGAACAGTTCTGTTTCATTTTCATTGGTTTCCATGAATTTTTTTTTTTTGATTCTTCTTTAATTTCCTGGTTGACCCATTCATTCTTTAGTAGGATGCTCTTTAGCCTCCATGTATTTGAGTTCTTTCTGACTTTCCTCTTGTGAATGAGTTCTGGTTTCAAAGCATTGTGGTCTGAAAATATGCAGGGAATAATCCCAATCTTTTGGTACCAGTTGAGACCTGATTTGTGACCTAGGATGTGATCGATTCTGGAGAATGTTCCATGGGCACTAGAAAAGAATGTGTATTCCGTTGCTTTGGGATGGAATGTTCTGACTATATCTGTGAAGTCCATTTGGTCCAGTGTGTCATTTAAGGTCTTTATTTCTTTGTTGATCTTTTGCTTAGATGATCTGTCCATTTCAGTAAGGGGGGTGTTAAAGTCCCCCACTATTATTGTATTGTTGTCAATGTGTTTCTCTGCTTTTGTTATTAATTGCCTTATATAATTGGCTGCTCCCATGTGAGGGGCATAGATATTTACAATTGTTAGATCTTCTTGTTGGATAGACCCTTTATGTAGGATATAGTGTCCTTCCTCATCTCTTATTACAGTCTTTGGTTTAAAATCTAATTTGTCTGATATAAGGATTGCCACCCCAGCTTTCTTTTGGTGTCCTTTAGCTTGGTATATGGTTTTCCACCCCCTCACTTTCAATCTGGGGGTGTCTTTGGTTCTAAAATGAGTCTCTTGCAGACAGCATATCGAAGGGTCTTGTTTTTTAATCCAATCTGACAGCCTCTGTCTTTTGATTGGGGCATTTAGCCCATTTACGTTCAGGGTAACTATTGAAAGATATGAATTTAGTGCCATTGTATTGCCTGTAAGGTGACTGTTACTGTATATTGTCTGTGTTCCTTTCTAGTCTATGTTGCTTTTAGGCTCTCTCTTTGCTTAGAGGACCCCTTTCAACATTTCTTGTAGGGCTGGTTTCGTGTTTGCAAATTCCTTTAGTTTTTGTTTGTCCTGGAAGCTTTTTATCTCTCCTTCTATTTTCAATGACAGCCTAGCTGGATATAGTATTCTTGGCTGCATATTTTTCTCATTTAGTGCTCTGAATATATCCTGCCAGTCCTTTCTGGCCTGCCAGGTCTCTGTGGATACTTCTTCTGCCAATCTAATGTTTCTACCATTGTAGGTTACATATCTCTTCTCCCGATCTGCTTTCAGGATTTTCTCTTTGTCTCTGAGACTCATAAGTTTTACTATTAGATGTTGGGGAGTTGACCTATTTTTATTGATTTTGAGAGGGGTTCTCTGTGCTTCCGGGATTTTGATGCCTGTTTCCTTTCCCAAATTAGGGAAGTTCTCTGCTATAATTTGCTCCAATATACCGTCTGCCCCTCTCTCTCTTTCTTCTTCTTCTGGGATCCCAATTATTCTGATGTTGTTTCGTCTTATGCTATCGCTTATCTCTCAAATTCTGCCCTCGTGATCCAGTAGTTGTTTACCTCTCTTTTTCTGAGCTTCTTTATTTTCCATCATTTGGTCTTCTATATCAATGATTCCCTTCTGCCTCATTTATCCTAGCAGTTAGCACTCCCATTTTTGATTGCATCTCACTAATAGCCTTTTTGATTTCGACTTGGTTAGATTTTCATTCTTTTATTTCTCCAGAAAGGGTTTCTCTGATAACTTCCATGCTTTATTCAAGCCCAGCAGTATCTTTAAAGTGAGGATTCTGAACTCTAGATCCGACATCGTACTAATGTCTGTGTTGAGTAGGTCCCTGGAAGTCGGTACTACCTCTTGTTCTTTTTGTTGAGGTGAGTTTTTCCATCTTGTCATTTTGTCCAGAGGAGAATAGATTAATGAGAGAACAGAATGCTAACAGGATAAGAACGTCCCCAGAATATATACTCTAAACAAATCAGAAAAGACCTCATGCAGTGGGAAAAGAAAGGGAAAGAGAGAAAAAAGGAAAAGGAAAAAAAAAGAAAAAGAAAAAGATAAAGATAAAAACAAACAAAAACAGAACAAAACCAAAAAAACAGAATATGATCAAATATGATCAGGCTGGTATATAGATCAGTGCCACACACTAGATTTTGGGTGTATTTTGGTCTGTTAGAAGAAAGTCCTTACCAAAATTTTTAAGAAATAAAAACTTATATATGTACAAAAATAAGGGTTGATATGAAGAAGGGATGGAATATGAGTGTAAAGATGGAAATTATTAAAAATTTTATAAAGGGAATTGATAAGAAGTTGTTTGAAAAAAGAAAGAAGAGGATTTAAAAAAAAAAAAAGAAAAAAAGGGAGAGAATGTGATCAGGCAGGGGAGTAGAAAAAAACCATAAACTAGAGATTTAGGGTATATTTTGATCTGTTAGAAGAAACTATCTCAAAATTTTAAAGAGAGAACAACTTATATATATATACGCCAAAAATACAGGTAACCACTATGAAGGGATAGAATATGACTCTAAAAATGAAAAATAAAAATGTTTTTTAAAAAAAGGATGATAAGATGTTGGTTGAAAAGGGGAAAAAGAAAAATTCAAAAAAAAAAAAATACAGTTAAAAAAAAATTAACTTTGAAAGACTACAGAATCATGGTAAAACAGCCATGGATTCTATGTGCAGTATTCCCCTAGCACTGTAGTTCTCCCGTTCTCATTGATCGGTAAACTTGGTCTTGGCCGGCTGTTCTTGCTGATCTTCTGGGGGCGGGGCCTGTTGTTTTGGTTCTCAAATGTCTTTACTGGAGACGGAATTGCCCCGCCCTTGCCCGGTCTGGGCTAAGTAAACTGCTCGGATTTGCTCTCTGGAGCTTTTGTTCCCTGCAAGCTTTCCCTACAGCTTTGGAGGCCTAGAGTGAAAATGGCAGCCTCCCAATCTCCACCCCGTAGAAGCCGAGAACTCGGGGCCCCGCTCCTCAGTGAGCCCCCAGAGAAAAGCCGTCAGTCACTCCTGTCTCCCCGGTCTCCGGCTGCACTCCATGCTCACCCGGCCTGTGACTGCGCGTTTCTATCTCTGGCACCCGACCCGACCCCGTGTGGAGTCTCCAAACCCAGCAGATCCCTGTGCTCCGCTCCCACGCCTCTCCTCCTGGGGGAAGAAGGTGAGTCTCCCCGGATCTGCCGCTTGTTGGGTCCCTGCTGGAGGAGCTGTGGCCCAACTGTGCCACAGAGAACGGTTTATGGCAACCCGAACTGAGAGCCCGCGCCTCGGCTCCGTCTCTGCAGCCGGCTTCCCCGCTCCGATACCTGGGAGCTCTGCCGCACTCAGGCACCCCCGGTCTTTCTGTGATCCCGAGGGTCCTGAGACCACACTGTCCCGCGGGGGTTCTGCCCCCCGTTAGCCACCGGAGTGACGTCCCTCAGCAGAGCAGACTTTTAAAAGTTCCGATTTTGTGCTCCACGACTCTATCACTTGCCAGAAGCGGCCGACGGAGGCCCCTCCCCTACCATCTATCCTCCCGAATATCACCTCAGGTTCACTTCTCTGCACGTCCTACCATCCAGAAAGTGGTCGCTTTTCTGTTCAGAGAGTTGTTGCTATTCTTTTCTTTGATCTCCTGTTGAGTTCGTAGGTGTTCAGAATGGTTTGATCCCTATCCAGCTGAATTCGTGAGACCAGACGAAATCCAGGTCTCCTACTCCTCCACCAGCTTGCTCCGCCCTGACATGTAGCTTTAAAAAAAATATCTGAAGGGGAAGATACAGGGGGAGGGCCCAAATATCACAAAACAAAAGAAAAAATTGATCTAGATGGTTTCTTTTCTACTTTTGGCTTGTGGTTGGAACTGGTGACCAGAGTTGAGGGAGGAGAGATCCAGGTTGCAGGTGCATTCTGGGAAGGCTCTGCATCTGGTTGAAAAATAAGAGGCCAGCAGCTGGGCTTGCTTCCCACTGGAACTGAAGCAGGAGGGCTGGGATAATGGGATGGCTGTTACAAGGAATGGAAGGACCTCCATTTCAGCCTCATGCCAAGAGGGGGAAGTTAGGAACTCAAAACAGTCTTCTAGGTATTGCCTTTATCATGGCAAAAGTAACAAGTTCAAGGATGCTGTTTGAACAGGAAGTATAAGGATGAGGAGCAATCTGATGGAGGTGTCAACTTGGAACCCATGTGTCTGTGTGTGTATATTCATGCACACATATGCATGTGTATTTGTGTGGTGATAGCCATAAATGAGAAGCCAGCATGGAAAGACTTGGCTTTATCCATGGCCAGGGAATTTGCAAATGAGAGTTCTGTGTTGGCCAGGAGGTAGAAGAAAAAATACCACCAGGAAAGGTTACTTCCAAGGACCAGTTTTAAAGAGCTGCATTCCCTATAGTTAAGTTGCTTTTTATCTTAAAGAGCTCACCATGTGTTGTTGAGACGGTTGGCCATGTAAGAGGTACATCAAAGAAAACTAAAAGAAAACCCTACGTTTGTGGTCTTTGAAAGTGAAATTCTCCGTAAGTCTTGCTTAGTTCCAAAATTCTGAGATCCACATATTTTACAATCTAGAAAATAGTGACTATATCAATAATATATTGTTTGCTCTACCTTGAAATATCAATAGGAAAGATATGCAAGGTAGTATAGAAGTTGGCTAAAAAATGTGCACAAATGGATTAAAGAGTGGGTAGGATCAAGTAAAAGAATGGTTTGAATAATAACATATTGATAACAGATAATACAAACTTTTTTGATTAGGCTTCAGAAGAATCTGAATAGAAATTCATTGTTTGAAATGTGTATGCTTTGGTCTCAATAAAAATATCCGGTTGCAGAAATATTTCATGTGGTTTGAACTAACAGGCAAAAAATTAAAAATTCATTGGTATACGCTAATATATGTAATTGTATATTTTGGAGGTAAGTATAATGGCATAGGTTTGCTGTAATGGAACTGATTGGAAAATGATCTCTTGGAGAAAATTTATTGCTGGTCATAAGATTTCTTTGGTTTAGAAAAATGCTGGGTTTAGTAAAATCTGTAGCACTAAATGAAAGTCTGCTTTAATAAAAACATGGATCTGAGAATTGTGGTTTTTCGTTAAGCAGGCATTTGATCCACTAAAATTGTATTGGTTTATTCTTCATGTTGGTTTTTCCTGAAATCCATCAGTTTGAAGCATGAAGCAAGCACTTGCCAGGTATTGCTCCAATAATGAAAGAAAGACCCTCAGCCACTGTTAAGTCTTAGTAATCACTGTGACTCCTTCCTTTGTAAGGCTCTCATGACAGAAAAAGAAGCAGCTTATGTTGCTTTTGTTGAAGATGGCAAAACAGTCATTTTATTGTCAGAGAATCCACTCGGTATCATAGGAGTCAGTGATGGAAAAATATCTGTAGAATTAGATCATGCAGCTGGCTCGGGCTGCCCACACCCATGCCTTTCATACAGAGCGCCTTGACGCTTTATCTGGGCAAGGGTGGGCTGGACCCCTGATGGGGACTCTGCCACTCTCCTTGGAACAGGATCCCACGGTCTAATTGACCTTATTGTTAGGAAATTGTTCATAAAATTAGGAAACTCAGAGTAAACAGAGAACTCAGACAGCACTCCTCCTTGCCCAGAGTAGTGTACATATGGAACGAGTTACCAAGAAAAGTGATTGAGGCAAAGAACACAAATGAATTCAAGAGACTCCTAGGTTTATTTCTGGACACGGGGGAGGAGGCTAGCAGGAAGGTAGAAGTCAGATGCAGTTTGGGGAGGACAGGCATGCAAATAATTTGACCTATTCTTCACATTTCTTTTTAAGTTTGTGGAAGATCCCCAAACAAAAGGCTTTTTTGCTACATGTTCTCATCTATCTGGGGCCTGATGGCTGTGGCAGGGTCAGATTCTGAGAGGCAGATCTGATCCTGACACTCTTTCCAGGGGAAATGGCTTCCAGTGTAGAGGCTGGGGTGGCATCCCACCTGATCCTGAGCAGAACAAATCTGTGGGAAGGGTGAGAGGTGGGTTCTTTGACTGGGTTCCACACCTCAGAATGTCCCAGAGACCACTAGCTGTTTTTAACTCAGTATTTCCACCTTGTTTTAGTCCTAGAAAGGGCTCTGAGGATTGTTCACCAGTCTTGCAGAAGACCTTATTTCCTCCTCAGCTCTCCAAGGTCAGAGTTATGAGTGTATGTATTTTCTGGGGCTGCAAGAACAAAAAATCACAGACTGGAGAGCTGAAGTAATAGAACTTTATTTTCTCATAGTTCTGGAAGCTGGAAGTCCAAGGTCAAGCAGGGTTGGTTTCTCCAGAGGCCTCTCTCCTTGGCTTGTGGATGGCTGTCTGCTCCCTGTGACTTCATGTGGCTGTCCCTCTGTGTGTCTGCGTCCTGATCTCCACTTTTTGTTCTAACACCAGTCATACTGCCTTAGGGCCCATCCTAGTGAACTCATTCTACCTTAACTACCTCTTTAAAGGTCCTATCATTAAATAAGGTCACATTCTGAGGTCCTGGGGGTTAACGGGTTTCACCATATGAATTTGGGGACACACACTTCAGCCCATAACAATGAGCCTGAGGAAGAAACCAGCAGGACTAGAAGAAGCCTGTTGCAGCACAAAGCTGGCAGGGGGCTTCTGTGGTGATCTTGGGGTTTCCTGGGGGAGAGAAGCCTGTTCCATCCCTCCTTCCCTTCTCTTCCAGTCCAGTCCAGGAAGGGTTTTAAAAGGGCCGACAAAAGGCACACCAGGCAGCATTGGGTGCTGAGACCTCCCAGCAAATGACTCTATTAAACCTTGAGGTCAGGGGTTCCTGGAAGCTGAGGTCCCCCTGATCTACATGCAGGTCCACTGGTGACCCTCTTTGATGCTTTACAGGCAGCATGGGAGAAGGAGGAAGGGAGTAGGGAGTGAGGGGGAGACATTGGTGAAATGGTGAAAAAAACTGGTGAAAAATGGTGAAAGAAACTGTCTTGGTTGGGATTTTTAAAACTAACTGTTCTAAGTGGGAAAACATGATAGGTAGAAGCAATGCATGCAGGAGGCTGTGGTGGATGCTGTATCAGGGAATGAGGGAAAGAGCACCACTGGTTAATTTTCCAGGACAGAATTTACTAGTCTAGAAAGCAGTTCCAGACATGAGGCTCTTTTAAGCTTTAACTGCATGGGGGTTTAGTGTAGCACCTTGCACTGAACTTAGTGGCTGATTTTGACCCAACCAAGAGGGTCCTTGGCTTCATGCAGAATGGAAATCAAATGTGAACCAGCAGCAGGTGAAAGCAAAGTTTACTGAAGGTATAGAGAGAGCAGATATAGACAAGACTGTCTAGGAGACTTAAAGGACAAGAGCATGAGTCTCACCTGTTTGGGATCTGTGGGTGTTTATTGACGATGGTGGTCTGGTGTACGTATCCTCTCATGCATCCAAGAAATGATTAGAACAAGGCCAAGGTCCAGGTGTGCATCATAAGTTGCTTATTCCTTGAAGCCAGGGGTCTTGGCATCGTGATGTCTGGTGCCAATTGTTGAGATATTACCTATTGTGCTAGAAAACTCCAAAGATGTCATTAACTCTTTGTCTCTTACAAGGAGGACATGCATTAAAATATGTGTAGGGCAGGGGTGCAGGACCTAGCAAGAATAGAAGCAGGAAAAAAAAGCAAAGGGAAAAAAAAATTGAGCTTTTTCTTTCATGGGGTTCCTTTCATTTCCCCGTCTCAGTCTGAGGCCAGGAAGTGACACTTACATGCCGGGGCTTGTCATCTGGGCTCTTGCCATTCTTGAGGTTTTGTGTCATGGCTGTTTGCTTCTACTTCTATGTCTGCTGCTTTCCACCAACCCCAGAGTTTTTCTCATTAAGTTTATAGGTTTGTCCAAGGCCTGATGTTAGTGGGGCTCAAAGACAAGTCATAGGCAGTCAAGATGGATGATGTAAACAGCCCAGACAAGAAAGTAAAGGCAGACCCCTTTATGCTGCCTCCTCTTTATGCAATTGACAGTTTCTCCTTCCCCCAATTTGGTTTGGGTCCCCAGATATTAAATTGCCCCTAGGATAATAAGATGATTGCCTCCCCAAATGGAGCCTGTTAAAAGAAAAACCACAAGCCAAGATGGAGTCACATATGCTAGGCCAACTTGCCAAACCAAGTCTTAATACCTAATCTAATTGCAGTTTCAACATCCTCCCAAAATGTAGTCTTAATTGGTCAACATGAGTTTTCCAATAAGCTTCAATAATGTCATCTGTCACATGGGCCCTCTCCATTTCTCCCCCAAAAGGAAGATGAGGTAATTTGTATGAAAAGACCCCTGCCTATCCCCCTGAGGGAAGGTAACTTTGACTGAAACAATCCTTTCTTTTCTTTTGCTAATAACTTCTTTGCCCCACCCTCCTTCCTATAAAAATCTCCCATTTTGTACAAATAGAGCATCTCTCTATTTGCTAGATGGGGTGCTGCCTGATTCATGAATCACTTAATAGAACCAATTAGATCTTCAAATTTACTTGTTTGTATTTTGTTGGTTTTTGTTTTTGTTTTTGTTTTTAACAAGCATGATGTGGAGTTGCTCAGCTTGAGTGGCTTCCAGTTGGTTCCAGACCAAGCTACAGCTTGTTTCCACTAGCACTTGGACACTCTCTTTAAGGAGTCCTCACTCAATAGGCCACCATGGCCCTTGGAGCTATTCAACCAAAGCTGACCTGAATTCCCCAAGAGAGACATCTACCTTTCCAGAAGGTTTCATGTCAGGGTCCATGAAAACTTTGGCTCAAATGAGAGGACTTTGGAAGCACGTGTTGGTAGGGCAGAGTCCAACTTCTTGCAATTGCGTCTCAGAGTTATCTGTACACAGAGTCATGACTTGTATATGGTAGATACTCAAGTGACATTGATGCAAGCTGGTGGGTCTGAAGACCCAGAGGGGGCTCCTGCAGGACCAACCAAGAGGGGCCTTGGTGTCCTGCAGGATAGAAATCAAACATGAGGGAGCCTGGGTGGCTTGGTCGGTTAAGCATTTGCCTTCGACTCAGGTCATGATCCCATGAACCCTGCATTAGGCTCCCTGCTCAATGGGGAGTCTGCTTCTCCCTCTCCCTCTACCCCTCGCCCCTGCTTGTGCCTTCTCTCTCGCAAATAAATAAATGAAAATTTTTTTTTTAAAAAGAAATCAAACATGAACTGAGAGGAAGTGAGAACAGAGTTTATTAAAGATTTAGGGAGAGTATAAATATGGACAGAGCGTACGGGAGACTGAGAAAGGAAAGAAGAGTGAGTCTCATCTTTGCTTGGGGCCCAGGGTTTGTATTGAGGATTGTGGTCTGGTGCAGTGTCTTCTCAGTAATCCAGGAACAAAGATGAGTGTTTAGGTGTTCTCCATAAGTCGCTTATGCCCCGGAGCCAGGGGTCTTGATGTGTCAGCGCTCTTGGAAAATGTTCATGATGACCCAACCGGTCACTCCTGATATGTTATCTGTTGTGCTGGAAGACTCCAAAGAAATCATTAAATCTTTAACCTTTACAAGGAGGACGTATATTATCTGTTCTATAAAGCATGTATAAGGCAGGGGTGTACGTCCTAGCAAGAATAGAAGCAGGAAAAAGAGGGAAAAAATCACTTTTTCATAGGGTCCCTTTGGTTTCCCTGTCTTACTATTGTCAAACTGAATTATCTGTGGCACAAGGGAAGAGGGGGATGCAAAGTAGCTGGTTAATTAAAAAGCCGAGGTATTAGTACAAACTATGTTTTGAGGTGTTTGCCATCTAAAAATTAAGCTGAAATATTTAAACTAGTCCAAATCTCTCCATTTCTTAAACTAAGGGGTGAGATCTCTTTGTCCTGCTCCATGAAATGGGGGAAGTTTCCATATTGTTTTTCATACAGATTTTGTGATGATTAAATGAGAGTAGTCTTTCTGGCAGGTATGAAGTGTGAGTGCCTGACAACTAGCTCTTTTGACTGTTGGGTAAGTGCCTGACATTAAGCTTTTGCTTGTGGAGATATTCACTTCCATGTATCCAACTGGAATAAACACAATGCCAGCTACACACCAAGATAATGAGCCAGGGAGCCCCACCCGTGAAGTTCCCCTTTCAGAAAACTCTGAGTGACCTGGATGTCTGACTGTGTGAGGGACCCCGTTTCTCCCTTCTTGTACCCTAAGTCCCACACTTAAGCTTTAAATCCACCAATTAAGAGTAAACCCAGAAAATCCTAAACACCCCACCCTCAACCCTCAAAGGCAGAGCCCCGGGTCTGTGCTCACCACCCCCTGTCTCACTTCACTGTGCAGCCATGGGTGTGCAGCGTATCCTCCAGAACCTGTAACAAAGTTACAGGAACTTTTCCAAGTTCCCTGATGGTGCATCTTGCATTCATAATAAGAACCAAAAGGACTGGTCCAGCTACAACATTGGCTCCTGTTGGGAAAAGTCTGTGGGGGCTTGGCACAAGTAGAAGGAGCTTTGGAGGGTGATAGCACTATGGATAGCCTGAGACTGGCACAGAACAAGGGAGTAAGCGCTGTACGTGCCATTCCATCACTACTGTTACTGTTACTATGGCTGTTAATTGTTGTTAGGCTTTCAATGTTGAGATTGCTCTCCAAATCAACTGAGCTGCCAGTCCAGAGGAACCCAGCACCTCCCCTTTACAAAATAGTTCCATAGCCTGAGAGAAGTGGCATTGTCCAGAAAGGAAGAGGATCCAGAGCTCAGTTGTGAGAAGAGAGTCTTTTCATCTGCTGGAATCAAGAAGTAGCTACAATTCATAAATTCCTGGTCACTTGAGATTTTCTGCCTATTTTATATAAACCACAGTTGAACATAAATTAATCTTGGATTTTACTTGTATCTCCGGACCATTTTATAGCCCAATCTTTTCCTGAAAGATCGCTTTGCTATTGATTCCCACTTTCTTTAGGTACTTTTATAGAAACTTCTCTAGCTTCTGAAAGGGTCAGAAGAATTTACCTGTCTGAAAACAGTGATCACACAGGAGTGAAATTTCTTGAGGAAGGGAAGTAGTTTCTTCATTCTGAAGGTGTCACCAGTGTATTTTTGTGCCTAGTACTGGAGAGTCAAATATTCGTCAGATTGGTTCAAAAGAAAATTTCGCTGGGATGAAAGAGGACTAAATACAGCAAATGAGCTGGATTTGTCTGTTGTCTACCAAATGCATCTTTATGAATTAGGATCAAGTGTTTCCTTCTTTAGCATTACAATATTTTATTTTGTCATCCTAGTACCCAAAAGTGACTGGGGTACTAACAAAGTGAGGAAGACAGAAAACAGCTAAGGGCAATGTCCTTGTTTCTAGTAGCTTGAAGAAGGCAACGGATTGGTCAGTAGGTATGGACATCAAATGTGTTTACTTGGTCCATCTAGTCCAGAAATAATTGTTTAGGTCCTACTACATGTCAGGCCCTGAGATAAGCACTGGTTATAAAGCAGTCTTCTTGTCACAGCTCTTTGATGTTAAGGAACAGAACTCTACACAAGCATACTCCTGTATTGAAGGCTCATGGTGACAGCTCAGGGAAAAAGGGAAGAGCAGAGCCTGATGGGAACTTGTTCTAGGAACTAGGAAATCATCAGAGTCCCCAACCACTACTCTCCCTCTGGCTTTATGTCTCTGTCTCAATCTCAGCTCTCTGCCTCTCTTTTTCTAAAACCCAATGGCATTTCTACTCGGGCTCCCTATTTCTCTACACAGACACACATTCTCTGCCTGTCTGTAAGGGATCATGGCTGGACTTGGCCACCACACTCTATTCTATAATATTCTATAAAATATATATTATAGCTCATCCCTGTCTCTTATAGTCCTGGTGTCTTTTGTATCCTATTATCAAATGGGAACTACTAATTACTAACTGGTTGATGATTACTGCTTGAATTGCAAACTTGTTCTTATAACCCACCATGTTCCTTTTGGTGGAGGAGGGAGCAATGCACATGATATAAACACATGCTTTCCGTAGAGGCTGAGAGAGAGGCAGTTCTTAGGCAAGTTATAGGTGGGACAGGTCTCCCCAATGTCATCTAAGAGGTGCTCTCACAGAGCTGGCAGAAGGATTCTTGCTATTGCTTGACCTCAAGTCACTTTGATAAGAATCTCATTACTATAAGGGCATTCAAGGTCATCTTGGCCCAAATGACTCAATTAGGAAAATGCCGTCTTGCCACCTGACAAATCCTGTAGAAACTTCTCATACATTCGCTCATTTAATCCCCATACCATCCTAGTGAGGAGACACTATTATTGTCCCCATTTTCCTGTAAGGAAACTGAAGCATAGAGAGGCTAAAGAACTTGCCTGAGGATGTGTAGCGAGTGCAGAACTGGAATCTGAGACTGAGGGCCGTGAACTGTGTGCTGCTGTGTGAGGTGGTGGTCCAGCTAAATTAGAAATTCAGCATCTTGAGTCCTGGGTTTACTCTTCCCACTCAGGAGGACTCTAGAGTTCTCAGTTACCCTGAGACACATGGTGAGTGGGTGAATCTGCTTGGACAGACTGTGAGAACAGGTGTGGGGTCCATGTAATGAAGCTGATCCCAAGACAGGCAGGGAGGAGGATGGTCCAGAGTAAATGTCCTACTCGTTGGATGCAGGTTGTGGGAAATGCCAGGCCAGGGATGAGGCCAAGATGCTAGAAAGGAGACAAAAGTCAGACACAGCTAGGAAGTAACCCTCCATGATGTAGACTAAGGGGCTATTATCTTGTCTGTTGAGAAGGGCTGACCAGATGATGGGGCTAATGCCTCTGATTCAGGTTTGCATTGGTCAAAGCCAAACACCACAAAACTGGTCTTTATTCACTGAGATGGTGGGGCCCATGAAGCTCAGAGGTGGGCCTGTGGCTGGTCGTCCTTCAGGAGGTGTCTGGCCCTTCTCTAAGAAGCATCTTAATTCCCTCATGATTTCACAGAGGATATTGGCTTGGGATGGGGATGCTGTACAGGCTGTGAGAGAAGCAATTGTAGAGCGGCTTGTCCTGGAACCTTAGGGAAGTATCAGTGAATTAACCTGACATCACTTTTTTTTTCTTTTTTTGAAGAACAGTATTAATACTCTAACTGCCCAGATCTATATAATTTATTTTGGTAAGCAGTTTCAGAGTTACTATGTTTTAACAAGATACAAACTATGATTAAAAAAGAAAAACCAAAGACATATACCTATTGTTTGATTTGTATGGTCTGTGGGTATTCCATATGTCTCCATATTAAGTTATATGATATCAGGTACTCACCACATGTTACATATCCTTTTTTCTTTTTGATATTCCCTTTTTAAAAGAATTTTTATTGTTACGTTAATCACCATACCTTACATCATTAATTTTAGATGTAGTGTTCCATGATTCATTGTTTGTGCATAACAGCCAGTGCTCCATGCAGAACGTGCCCTCTTTAATACCCATCACAAGGCTAACCCATCCTCCGACCCTCCTCCCCTCTAGAACCCTCAGTTTGTTTTTCAGAGTCCATCGTCTCTCATGGTTCGTCTCCCCCTCCGATTTCCCCCCCTTCATTCTTCCCCTCCTGCTATCTTCTTCTTTTTTTTTTTTTCTTAACATAGATTGCATTATTTGTTTCAGAGGTACAGATCTGAGATTCAACAGTCTTGCACAATTCACAGCACTTACCAGAGCACATACCCTCCCCAGTGTCTATCACCCAGTCACCCCATCCCTCCCACCCCACCCCCCACTCCAGCAACCCTCAGTTTGTTTCCTGAGATTAAGAATTCCTCATATCAGTGAGGTCATATGATACATTTCTTTCTCTCTTTGATTTATTTCACTCAGCATAATACCCTCCAGTTCCATCCACCTCATTGCAAATGGCAAGATCTCTTTCCTTTTGATGGCTGCATAATATTCCATTGTATGTATATACCACTTCTTCTTTATCCATTCATCTGTCGATGGACATCTTGGCTCTTTCCACAGTTTGGCTATTGTGGATATTGCTGCTATAATTATCAGGGTGCACGTACTCCTTCGGATCCCTACATTTGTATCTTTGGGGTAAATACCCAGTAGTGCAATTGCTGGATCGTATGGTAGCTCTATTTTCAACTTTTTGAGGAACCTCCATACTGTTTTCCAGAGTAGCTTCACCAGCTTGCATTTCCACCAACAGTGTAGGAGGGTTCCCCTTTCTCCGCATCCCTGCCAACATCTGTCCTTTCCTGACTTGTTAATTTTAGCCATTCTGACTTTGTGAGGTGGTATCTCATTGAGGTTTTGATTTGGATTTCCCTGATGCCAAGCAATGTTGAGCACTTTTTCATGTGTCTGTTGGCCATTTGGATGTCTTCTTTGGAAAAATGTCTGTTCATGTCTTCTGCCCATTTCTTGATTGGATTCTTTGTTCTTTGGGTGTTGAGTTTGATAAGTTCTTTATAGATTTTGGATACTAGCCCTTTATCTGATATGTCATTTGCAAATATCTTCTCCCATTCTGTCGGTTGTCTTTTGGTTTTGTTGACTGTTTCTTTTGCTGTGCAAAAGCTTTTTATCTTGATGAAGTCCCAATTGTTCATTTTTGCCCTTGCTTCCCTTGCCTTTGGCGATGTTTCTAGGAAGAAGTTGCTGAGGCTGAGGTCAAAGAGGTTGCTGCCTGTGTTCTCCTTTAGGATTTGGATGGACTCCCGTCTCACATTGAGGTCTTTCAACCATTTGGAGTCTATTTTTGTGTGTGGTGTAAAGAAATGGTCCAGTTTCATTCTTCTGCATGTGGCTGTCCAATTTTCCCAACGCCATTTGTTGAAGAGACTGTCTTTTTTCCTCTGGACATTCTTTCCTGCTTTGTCAAAGATTAGTTGACCATAGAGTTGAGGGTCCATATCTGGGTTCTCTACTCTGTTCCATTGATCTATGTGTCTGTTTTTGTGCCAGTACTATACTGTCTTGATGATGGCAGCTTTGTAATAGAGCTGGAAGTCCGGAATTGTGATGCCGCCAGCTTTGCTTTTCTTTTTCAACATTCCTCTGGCTATTTGTGGTCTTTTCTGGTTCCATACAAATTTTAGGATTATTTGTTCCATTTCTTTGAAAAAAGTGGATGGTATTTTGATGGGGATTGCATTGAATGTGTAGATTGCTCTAGGTAGCATTGACATCTTCACAATATTTGTCCTTCCAATCCATGAGCATGGAATGTTTGTCCATTTCTTTGTGTCTTCCTCAGTTTCTTTCATGAGTATTTTATAGTTTTCAGAGTACAGATCCTTTGCCTCTTTGGTTAGATTTATTCCTAGGTATCTTATGGTTTTGGATGCAATTGTAAATGGGATCGACTCCTTAATTTCTCTTTCTTCTGTCTTGTTGTTGCTGTATAGGAATGCCAGTAATTTCTGCTCATTGATTTTATATCCTGCCACTTGACTGAATTCCTGTATGAGTTCTAGCAGTTTTGGGGTGGAGTCTTTTGGGTTTTCCACATAAAATTTCATATAATCTGCAAAGAGTGGGAGTTTGACTTCTTCTTTGCTGATTCGGATGCCTTTTATTTCTTTTTGTTGTCTGATTGCTGTGGCTAGGACTTCTAGTACCATGGTGAATAGCTGTGGTGATAGTGGGCCTCCCTGCCATGTTCCTGACCTTAGGGGGAAAGCTCTCAGTGTTTCCCCATTGAGAATGATATTCGCTGTTCGTTTTTCATAGATGGCTTTTAGGATATTGAGGTAGGTACCCTCTATGCCTACACTATGAAGAGTTTTGATCAAGAAAGGATGCAGTACTATGTCAAATGCTTTTTCTGTGTCTATTGAGAGGATCATATGATTCTTGTTCTTTCTTTTGTTAATGTATTGTACCACATTTATTGATTTGCGGATGTTGAAGCAACCTTGCAGCCCAGGGATAAATCCCACTTGGTCGTGGTGAATAATCCTTTTAATGTACTGTTGGATCCTATTGGCTAGTATTTTGGTGAGAATTTTTGCATCCATGTTCATCAGGGATATTGGTCTGTAATTCTCCTTTTTGATGGGGTCTTTGTCTGGTTTGGGGATCAAGGTAATGGTGGCCTAATAAAACAAGTTTGGAAGTTTTCCTTCCATATCTATTATTTGGAACAGTTTCAGAAGAATAAGTATTAATTCTTCTTGAAATGTTTGGTAGAATTCCCCTGGGAAGCCATCTGGCCCTGGGCTTTTGTTTTTTGGGAGATTTTTGATGACTGCTTCAATTTCCTTAGTGATTATAGGTCTGTTCAGGTTTTCTATTTCTTCCTGGTTCAGTTTTGGTAGTTGATACATCTCTAAGAATGCCTCCATTTCTTCCAGATTATCTAATTTGCTGGCATATATTTGCTCATAATATGTTCTTATAATTGTTTGTATTTCTTTTGTGTTGGTTATGATCTCTCCTCTTTCATTCATGATTTTGTTGATTTGGGTCATTTCTCTTTTCTTTTTGATAAGTCTGGCCAAGGGTTTATCAATCTTGTTAATTCTTTCAAAGAACCAGCTCCTAGTTTTGTTGATCTGTTCTACTGTTCTTTTGGTTTCTATTTCATTGATTTCTGCTCTGATCTTTATTATTTCTCTTCTCCTGCTGGGTTTAGGCTTTATTTGCTGTTCTTTCTCCAGCTCCTTTAGGTGTAGGGTCAGGTTGTGTATTTTAGACCTTTCTTGTTTCTTGAGAAAGGCTTGTATTGCTATATACTTTCCTCTTAGGACTGCCTTTGCTGCATCCCAAAGATTTTGAACAGTTGTGTTTTCATTTTCATTTGTTTCCATGAATTTTTTTAATTCTTCTTTAATTTCCTGGTTGACCCAGTCATTCTTTAGTAGGATGCTCTTTAGCCTCCATGTATTTGAGTTCTTTCCGACTTTCCTCTTGTGATAGAGTTCTAGTTTCAAAGCATTGTGGTCTGAAAATAGGCAGGGAATGATCCCAATCTTTTGGTACCGGTTGAGACCTGATTTATGACCTAGGATGTGATCTATTCTGGAGAATGTTCCATGGGCACTAGAGAAGAATGTGTATTCCGTTGCTTTGGGATGGAATGTTCTGAATATGTCTGTGAAGTCCATTTGGTCCAGTGTGTCATTTAAAGTCTTTATTTCCTTGTTGATCTTTTGCTTAGATGGTCTGTCCATTTCAGTGAGGGGGGTGTTAAAGTTCCCCCACTATTATTGTATTGTTGTCAATGTGTTTCTTTGCTTTTGTTATTAATTGCCTTATTTTATTGCCTGCTCCCATGTTAGGGGCATAGATATTTACAATTGTTAGATCTTCTTGTTGGATAGACCCTTTAAGTAGGATATAGTGTCCTTCCTCATCTCTTATTATAGTCTTTGGTTTAAAATCTAATTTGTCTGATATAAGGATTGCCACCCCAGCTTTCTTTTGGTGTCCATTAGCATGGTAAATGGTTTTCCACTCCCTCACTTTCAATCTGGGGGTGTCTTTGGGTCTAAAATGAGTCTCTTGCAGACAGCATATCGATGGGTCTTGTTTTTTAATCCAATCTGACAGCCTGTGCCTTTTGATTGGGGCATTTAGCCCATTTACATTCAGGGTAACTATTGAAAGATAGGAATTTAGTGCCATTGTATTGCCTGTAAAGTGACTGTTACTGTATATTGTCTGTGTTCCTTTCTAGTCTATGTTGCTTTTAGGCTCTCTCTTTGCTTAGAGGACCCCTTTCAAGATTTCTTGTAGGGCTGGTTTCGTGTTTGCAAATTCCTTTAGTTTTTGTTTGTCCTGGAAGCTTTTTCTCCCTCGTTCTAATTTCAATGACAGCCTAGCTGGATGAAGTATTCTTGGCTGCATATTTTTCTCATTTAGTGCTCTGAATATATCCTGCCAGTCCTTTCTGGCCTGCCAGGTCTCTGTGGATAGGTCTGTTGCCAATCTGATGTTTTTACCATTGTAGGTTACATATCTCTTTTCCCGAGCTGCTTTCAGGATTTTATCTTTGTCTCTGAGACTCGTAAATTTTACTATTAGATGTCAGGGTGTTGACCTATTTTTATTGATTTTGAGAGGGGTTCTCTGTGCCTCCTGGATTTTGATGCGTGTTTCCTTCCCCAAATTAGGGAAGTTCTCTGCTATAATTTGCTCCAATATACCTTCTGCCCCCCTCTCTCTTTCTTCTTCTTCTGGGATCCCAATTATTCTAATGTTGTTTCTTCTTAATATATCACTTATCTCTCGAATTCTGCCCTCGTGATCCAGTAGTTGTTTACCTCTCTTTTTCTGAGCTTCTTTATTTTCCACCATTTGGTCTTCTATGTCACTGATTCACTCTTCTGCCTCATTTATCCTAGCAGTTAGCGCCCCCATTTTTGATTGCACCTCATTAGTAGCCTTATTGGTTTCAACTTGGTTAGATTTTAGTTCTTTTACTTCTCCAGAAAGGGTTTCTCTAATAACTTCCATGCTTTTTTCAAGCCCAGCTAGTATCTTTAAAGTGAGGATTCTGAACTCTAGATCCAACATCGTATTAATGTCTGTATTGAGTAGGTCCCTGGAAGTCGGTACTACCTCTTGTTGTTTTTGTTGAGGTGATTTTTTCTGTCTTGTCATTTTGTCCAGAGGAGAATAGATGAATGAGAGAACAAAATGCTAACAGGGTAACAATGCCCCAGAAAATATACTCTAAACAAATCAGAAAAGACCTGAAGCAGTGGGAAAAGAAAGGGAAAGAGAGAAAAAGGAAAAAGAAAAAAAAAAGAAAAAGAAAAAGATAAAGATAAAAACAAACAAAAACGGAACAAAACAAAACAAAAACAGAATATGATCAAATATGATCAGGCTGGTACATAGATCAGTGCCACACACTAGATTTTGGGTGTATTTTGGTCTGTTAGAAGAAAGTGCCTCCCAAAATTTTAAAGAAAGAAAAACGTCCTACCTTCCACAAAGTGGTCATTTTTCTGTTCAGAGAGTTGTTGCTATTCTTTTCTTTGATCTCCTGTTGAGTTTGTAGGTGTTCAGAATGGTTTGATCCCTATCCAGCTGAATTCCTGAGACCAGATGAAATCCAGGTCTCCTACTCCTCCGCCATCTTGCTCCTTGATCCACATGCTACATATCTTTAGGTATTATATTATAGGACTAGTGGCTTACAAGCTCTATCACTTGGACACTCACTGAAATGAGGTTTAGTAGATTGGCTTTTATTTTTTTCATACTCAATCGACAAGCCTAATGTTCAAGGCGGTTCTAAGTGTACATATTATAATTAATTTAAAAATGCCAGTGCTTCAAGCTCGTGTGACATGTTAATCTCTGATGGCACTCTGTATTAATACCCTTATCTATTCTATTTTTCTAGATTACGGTGCATCCTTTGGACATATCCCAATAATAGCCGCAACATTTTCTCGAACATTAATAAGTACGTTGGGACACAAAGTTGCACTCAGATTTTGTCATTTCTGTTTAAGAGGAAATTATTCTTATCTAATTATTTCATTAACATAGTACCAAGAGAGAAAATGGCTTCCCAATCTGTTTCTAGAGCAGAGTTTTGCATTTATTGCAATAATTCATTCTCTTGTTCATGGTGCCAATATGCTCTTGTTCAACATGGCTTAGTGTAGGTGGTTTTGAAAAGTATAATATGTTCAGTAGTAATAGTTAAAATAATGAGGCCCTTCACAGCAAGGAAAAAGATCTTCCTAATACTTTGTAAAGATATACCACAATTTTATTTTATTTTATTTTATTTTATTTTATTTTTAAGATTTTATTTATTTATTTGACAGGGAGAGACACAACAAGAGAGGGAACACAAGCAGGGGGAGTGGGAGAGGGAGAGGCTGGCTTCCACGGAGCAGGGAGCCCGATGCAGGGCTTGATCCCAGGACCCTGGGATCCTGACCTGAGCCGAAGGCAGACGCTTAACCATCTGAGCCACCCAGGCACCCTGATATACCACAGTTTTAGAGCATGGAGGAATCTTTGACATTATTATTCTAAAATTCCCATTTTCAGATTAGGAAATTGAGGCCAAGTGTCACTCAATGACTTGCTCAAGGCCACAAAGCTGAGTGAACTGGACACAGACTCATAATTTCTCTTGCACACATTTGTTTATGTCATGGTGTCTCATTTTGGGGCCACTTTCTGACCTGCTGAGATTCTCACCTGCTTGGTTTGGTTGCCCGAAAGTAGAGCCTGACACAAGGAGTTGGGTGCAGAGAGTTATTTGGGCAGTGACCCCAGGAAGCAGGAGGGATGGAGTGGGGAGACTGAGGCAGGGCAGGAGAAATACTCAAATAAGTGTGCATTATTGAGATTGCTGCTGTGGGTGACAGCAGATCCACAACATCAGGGCCTCTGGCTTTCTGTCTGAATGACAGGAGGCTGGAGCACATATCTATTGGGCTGAAGGGGCCTTATCTTTTTCTACATCTAGAAGAGTGAATCCAGTGAGCAGAGAAACCCCTGAGCCTAAGGCGCATGCCTGTGTACTGTTGTGGCTGGAATCAGTGGCAGGCAGAGGGATGTGGCCTGACACCAAAGGCCTCTACTCTCGGGGCTGATAATGCAGAGGGAAACTCTGGATTGTGTGGAGTCTGGATTGTGAGATTGTCTAAATTTAATTATGGATTCTATACTCATCTCTTTCCCCAAGCTCCCCTCTGCCCCTGCCCCACCCTCATTTCAACCCCACACACAAAGATACACACACACAATAAGTAAGATAATTTCGCTCTTCTGGAGATTATGAGCTTATGTGTAATTTAACACATAATTGTTGGATACTGTAAATTAGTTTAATAGCTGAATCTATATAAAAGTTTAATGTCTGTTATGTGGCTGAGCGCTGGCCTCACTGCTACAGTGGTTAGGCCCTTCATGAGCTTACCTCTGCTGGCCAGAGGAAAGCAGAATAGGAGTGATGGACATTTTAGATTGATAGGACCTCTCTGATTCACCACATTGCAAGGTGACAAATGCATCACTTGCTTACAGTTTGGAAACTTTTTTTTTAAAAGATTTTATTTATTTATTTGAGAGAGAGAGAGCACACACGCATATGACTGGTGGGGGAGGGGCTGAGGGAGAAGCAGACTATGCGCTGAGCCAGGAGCCCACCACTCTGCTTGATCCCAGGACCCTGAGATCGTGACCTGAGCTGAAGGCAACCACTTAACTGACTGAGCCACCCAGGTGCCCCAGTTTGAAAGCTTTTGCAGTAGAGTTGTCCTATGCAGGAGTGGTTTAATACTTTTATTGGGTCTCTGTCACCATGATTGACATCTTCCTTCTTTCTTCAAACATTAGTTGAGCATCTACTATGTTTCAGGGCCAGTGTTAGTATGTAAGGGTCAGAGAGACGGCTGTCACATGGAGCTTCCCCTCAAGCAGCTTACGCTGACATAAGCAGTATAATACCATGTAACATGTGTGATGTGATGTAAAACCTTGATATCACTTACCTTCTCAGGAGAGGGTGAGGATTGCAGGTAAGCGCCCACTGTGTGACTGCACTGTGCACCCAAAGTTCACTTATAAAGAACTTGCTTGTTTCCAAAGGGAAGTGTGTTCTGAGTTCCAATGACACACCTGCTACTTGGGATCCCATTTAGCCTATTTAGCTCTTACTATAGAAAACTACCTTCATTTCAAAGTTCCCAGCCACTCTATGCCTGACTCCTTTCTTCTGTTCCCCAAAGTCAGGGCATCAGGTAATAAGGGCCATGGAGAGAACTGGCATTACACAGAATCCTTGTTAAACAGCTGAGGAGTATAAGGAGGGGTGAATGTGTCTGTGAGTCAGAAACACGATGGTAGTGGGGACTGGGTGACTTCACTGCCTCCCACTGTCTCCTGGGTTGGGGGAAGGAAGATTCTATAGGGTTCTTCCAGGGATGTGGACTGAGAGCAGGGACAAAAATCCTTCCAGCAGATTTACTGAGGGCTGGCCTTTACTAAATCAGGGATATTGGCATGGGAGTTGTTTTCCATTATCCTACTTATCCTTCTGGTTTGCACTATCCAGGGAGAGAATAACTGGGAGTGAGGAAATATAGTTGGCTTCCTGAAAATACCAACCACTCTATTAGCAAAAGCTGCCAACAGGAAGCACACTTTTCCTAGGATTCCATTGAACTTTACAACGTGTGATGAGAGAATCTCTATGACCCCCCTAGGATAAAGCAGCCTTAGGATATTTGTTTTCCTTTGGTGGAAGGGGAAAGTAAATTTAGCAATAAACACAGCACAGTTACAGTCTAAGTGGAAAAACAGGCGAACCAAGAGGTTCCTGTCCCAGTTATCTATTGCTGAGTTACAAATGATGCAAAACTTAGTGGCTTATTTCCCTCAGAAATTTGCAATTTGGGCAGTGATCATTTCTTCTCCATGTAGGATCAGCTGAGATGGCTTGAAGGCTGCGGCTGTACCATCTGAAAGGTCACTCACTTATGTGTCTGGTTGTTGATGCTGGCTGGTGGCTGGAATCTTAGGATTGTGGCCAGAACACCTACATGTGACCTCTTCACGAGGTCTGGGTTTCCTCACACATAGCGGCTGAGACCCAACACAATTATATCAACTAGGCAAAGACTTGCTCAGCATTTTGTCTATGTCAGGTTCTGGGTTGGATACAATGCCACGTGAACTCTCAAATCTATAAGAGAAGTCAGAAATCCTGTCTTCGTCTTTCCCTCTTGAATTTGCTATATATTTATGATTTATACAAATCCTGAAAATACCAACTCTACTTATAAAAAACATATTTTGAAAAAATTAGAAAAGTCATTGGTATGATACTAGTATGAAAAATGATAACGATATGTATGAATTTCTCTTGAACACTTGATTAAGCAAATCATGCAGAGTGATGCCAATACTCCTCCATGTGATCCAGCTCAGTGACTTTGAACATAAATGTAATCACAGGAGACACTCTGGTCACTCAAAGTACTTCCTATAACCTTCTCTGGTTCCACAAACTTAATTTACACCAAAGTAAAAAAAAGGCTTGATGTATTGTATGGTGACTAACATAACATAATAAAATAAAATAAATTTCAAAAAAACAAAAAGGCTAAACACTGAAACTATTACAGTTCCTTTAGTATGTAGGGTATGACGTGTGTGTGTGTGTGTGTGTGTGTGTGTGGAGGAGAAGCATTTTGCATAATGAGCACACGTCCACTCAGTGGAAATGGACCCAGCCCGGTGCTGTGATTAAATATTCACATCCTGAAACGTCTGCTTTTTAATTATCTGTAAACGAATTCAATGTGTACTCCAAAAGTTGGCCACTCTTTTCATTAAAGGGAAAAAAAAATGATAGCTGGCATCTTAGAAGTCTTTTTGAAGTATTTGTTTTAAATCCTTTAAGTAAACAGATTAAACCCCTATTTGAAAGGGAAGTAGCTCTTTACTCATGTAAATGTATTGTCTCTGCCCCCACCCCCCCTCCGCTGCTTAAGAGCAAATAGATTAAAGGACAGGGAGAGTCATAAAGAGGTTTTGGTAAGGAGAGTGTGTGGAAATTCCCATTTTCCCCCCTACTGCACAGCTCTCCCCACCTCATCTAGGCTTTCTGTGACCAGAGAGAAAACGGCTTTCTTTACTGATCAGCGAGATTTCGCAAGCAGGCAGTGATGTTACTGTTTCCATTTAAAAAGAAAAAGAAAGTGATGACCTGTCCCTCAGCAAATCCTGGCCCTGCTGTGGATGGGCCTTGAGCACCTGGGCAGGTTGTGTGGCGCACACCTCACAGCTGGCCAGGATGCTTTGCTTTTCTCTTTTTTCTGGAGAAAGGGTTATTAAAAATATTATTTTATGAAGTCAAAGACAATGCATCATTGGCTTTTCTACACCATGTTGGTATTTTAATGTAAAATAGGGGACTGAGTGATATAATGAGCTGGCATGGAGGGCTCTAGAAGGTGATTCTTAAGTCCTGCATGGGAATCAAGAGGATAGTCTCAAACTTAATAAAGGTCATTTCCATAATTCTCAATGGAACTATGAAGACATCTCTCCCTTCCCCCACTACACACATTTCACAAATGCAAATGTGACTTTTTAAAAGAAGTCTGCCTGGCTCTCTCTCAGTTCTGGAGCAACTAACTGGCTTCATTCCAACAGGGAAACAGAATACCCCCTCCCCCAGCCCAAAAGTTGCTTTGCAATCCCTAGGGAGCTCCTCCTAGGAGGATCAGGGTCTTTCCAGAGGCTGGGCTTGGCAGCACTTCCAGCGCATCCTTTGTGTTCATAACCTCCTACCCAGCAGAGATTCAAACCACTTTTATAGACATTCTTGACTCTGTCTCCAGATTAGGTCACTTGCTGCTTTATAGGTGAGAAAGACTCCTGGGATCAGGTGACATATTTACCTTCTTAGCACATATATGGCACTATTGAGGCAGCTTTGGATTTGGAATTTGAAAACCTGGACTTCAGTCCCAGCTGGGTCCCTTGTTCATTTACTCAGTCAACAAATATTGAGAGCCAACTCTGTGTCAGGCACTGTCCTAGCTACTAAGGCTGCCATGGGGAGACAGGCATGGCTCCTGACCTTGGGGCTTTTGTCTAGCACAGCACTTTCCATAGTGGAGATGCAAGGGTCCGTGGTAGAGGACCAGCTTTAAAAAAAAAAAAAAAAATCCATCATGGACCAATACTTTTGTAAAGTACAATAAAATCAAATTACTAGAAAAATGAAATAAAAAGACAAAGACACGCAAGATACAAGCCCAAATTTTGGTTATTATTAGATTCTACAAGCATGAAATTACTCTGTCAAAGTGGCTAAATGCTTCCGCTCAATTTCTGTACTCATCTCACAGACAAGGGATAGCCTGAGGTTCAAGGACTACACTGAGAATCAAGGTCTAGTAGACCCTGTGGTCCTGAGAGAGTGACATTACCCTGACCCCAGGAAGTGGACGTATTGGAACTATGACAGGCAGTGGACGCTGCTGGGTGCCTACTCGGTGGCATCCCCTCCTTCCTCCTTCCTAGCTGACCCCTGCGTCCTCAGCTTTGCACTCTCCCCTTCTTGCCTTGGGAGCTGGCCCCACCTCCAGGTCTGTGGCAAGCCTGATTGGCCTAAGGGTAATCCCATAGCCCTTACCTTCCAGTGGTCTAGGAGAAGGCATCTGATGGGATCCAGGCTGATGATCTGCAAGGCAAGCTTCGCTGTGAGTGTCTGAGAAGGTTCCCTTTGCTTTTCTGAGAGAGCTTCCAGAAGCAATCCTACATCTCTCCCCCACTAGACATAGCCAGGAGGTACAAAATCCAGATGGCTGGACCATGAGGAGAACCGAGCTTAAGGTGGAGTGGATGCTGGATGACCAAGTGGAGAGGAGAGAAGAAGTGAGTTCTTGATAACATTGTGGATTAGTCCTGAAGCCCTTCAGGGTAGGAGACCACTGTTTCCTCATAGTTTCTATCAACTTTGGTTGTGTTTTCTCTTCTCTGCAGCCTGAATATTCCAACCACTGTACCGGGTTGTCCTTAAGGCAAACAGAATGGTTTTTTTTTTTAATATGCCTGAACCAGGGGTGATGTTAAAAATCCTTAGTGAGCGTAGCCAGGCTGCAAAACACGGATGGCTAGACAGGTGAATACCTGGGGGTTGATCAACTCCTTTGCCCACAACAGAGTGCCATTTGAAATCATTGCCAACAGTTTTTGTTTTTCTTTCTTTTCTCCTCTCTAGAATAGCAACAGCTCACGTGTGTCTGGATCGCTTCCTGTTCGGACTTGCTTCCTCTTACAAGATGGTAGGATTCTCCTAGATGTTTTTAATGCCTTCTCTTCTTTGTTAGGACTTTGTGTTTTCCTTGAAAACTTAAGGATCCTGGCAAGAATGGGTGTAATGACATCTTTGTTGTAAGGGCAGCACCATCTAAAAGTATGGCTTTTCACCAGCACCAGCAAGCCCTAGGTCAAAACTGAAGCTGGCTTGGGTTTATTTTTAACCTTCTTGCCATTTCTTACTCTTTCTCAGCATTCTGTCTCCCCAGAAAAGTATTGCATATTAAAGTTTTGGCAAATTTAATTAACTTTAACCTTTTTTAGAGGAGAGTGTTTTTGCGTTTTTTTTAAGAGAGTCCACAGGAAAGGACCTGGCTGTCGCCAGAGAATGGGGTTTAGAGCCTGGGTAGAGGCTTCAGATGTGTCTGCCCACCCAGAATTTGACTCTGAGGCTTCTCCTGGGAGTCGGAGACACAGGAAAGCTGAAGTTGGGAGGAAAGAATGAGAGAAGAAGAGGTAGAAGAAAGTAAAAAAGAGACAGAAATACAAAGGTGAGGGCTGGGAAGCAGACAGAGGGGAACAGATTGCCATGGCAACAGTCACAAATGGGACTAAGCATTCCAAATGGGAAGGCTCACTCACCTGCCATCTGCTAGACCATGATGAGTGAGTGCCATGGTTTTTACTCAAAAGAAGCATCTTAAATTTCATTTGTAAATTTCATTTATTGGGAAAGAGCTAACATCATTGTCACATACTCTTTGTTTCCAGTGTGAGTTCTCCAGAGTGGGTCACACATTCCCCCCTCTTGTCCCCAGTGCTGTCTTGTACATTTGGATTTCTGATTAACCAGCAGATGTGGGGGGAAAATGGCTGGCCCGGCCAGAGAAGTCCCGCATGACCACATATGTGCAAATACCAAGGCTCACAAATCATTCCGGTGAGCTCAGCTCTAGCTCATGTGACCCCCTCTACGGCTTGCATCAGATGTCCTGGAGAATTTGTGATGGGGACGAAGCAGGGTCAGGAGAGGAAAGAGCCAACAGATTTGACTGTAGGGATGAGCTTGGTCATGGCACTGCCTCCATTTGCTCTTTCCAGCAACTCTGAGGAGTGGGAATGCAGTCGGGAGAATGTAACAGCGAATATTTTCCTACATGGACTAATAGCACCTTAATAAATAATGAATAGGAGATTGGAATCCTCAGACCCAGTTGAAATATATTTAGGTACAAGGTGGCTTACTTGCATACAAACATAGTCCTTCTCTGGTTGTATTAAAGACTTTTAAAAAGGTTTAGCAATGACTTTTTTTTAAAGTTTCAAAAGAGCAAATAAAAGGTTCATGAGTTTCTCAGACATCAAACAGCTCTCAAAAATGTCAACAACATCAGTGTAAAACTAATAAAGATATGGCACTGATTTAGCACTTGTACTTAAAGGAAATATAAAAAAGGCGAAAGAGAAGCATATGGAAAAACATGTTTGGGGTTTGACCAGATTAACCCCACATATTAAAAAAAAAAAAAGAACAAAAAAACCCCAACACACCAGAATGGTTCTGGTGGGAATGTTGGGGAAGAATGACTTACTTTAGCAAAAAATGATAATGCTCTCTTCCCTTTTCTTCCACAACACTGAAGTGGAAATTGGACTGTAGCTTCAGGCGGTGCCTTTGGCAGTCCTAGTGGGGGAGGGTGGGAGTTCAGACCTTAATTTCTTTCCCAGACTACAATGTGGGAGAAAGTCTGCCTTGGCATGGGGATACACTATCTATGCGTTCCCATTAACAATGCATTTAGGAAAACATGGCTAAGACACTGAGGGCTCCTGCTGGCCTCTGAGCCTCAGTTTCTACACATATAACACGGCACCAATGGACCCTTCCTCATAGGTCTCTTGTGAGAATGATGTGACCTAACATGTGGAAAATGGCTGCATGCAGTAGACACCTAGCACAACACTGTCTGATAGAACTTTCTGTGATGATAGGAGTGTTCTGTGGCCCAAAAGAAGAGCCACCAGATTTGAAATGTGACTAGCTATACCAAGGAAATGCATTTTAAGTCTTATTCACTTTTAAATAATTTAAATTTAAAGATCCATGTGTGACTAGCATATTGGATGGTGCAGGTCTGGACACTGTAGTTAAGGTTGATGATAATGATGAAAATGATGGTTTTGTTTCCTCAAGTTAGAGTTAAAATTTCCTGCTGAGGAGCTGTGGACATATTAGAAGCTCATGCCTCTTGGATGGGGTCAGAGGCCAAACTTTTTCCATGGCAAATTATGTCATAAACAGAGAGGGAAAGAGGGAGCGAAAGAGTGCTCCGGTGTCTCTTTTTAGAAGGACACTAATCCAATCAGATCAAAGCTCCACTCTTATGACCTTATTTAACTTTACCTCCTAAAAGTTCTATCTCCAAATACAGTCACAGAGGTTAGAGTTTCAATGTATGAATTTTTGGGGGGATGCAATTCAGTCTATAGCACCATGCATGCTTTTAAGTACATATTTTTAGCTTTTAGTTTCCCCTTTTTCCTGTGCATGTTCTGTGTTGCTATCAGAAATAGCCTCTGACTCTTTATGAGTACCCTATTTTTCACAGTGATTAATTGTACAGTTTCTTGGATTCCCAGTGCTTTTATTTCCGTATGCACTTCATCTCCAGGCCACCACGAGTAAGTAATCTTTATGTTCCTGGTGCCATGGTTCATCCATGCCCTATTGCCATCTGGCAGGGAAGGTATCTGTGCCTTCCTCAACCATATATAGATGTATAAATGCTTCTATATGTAAATGGTTAACATGTCTACATTTGCTTATCCTCCCCAAAAGACATGCAAAGAAGAAACCACTATTATCCATATTTTACAGTTGAAGAAATTGAGCTAGAGTATAACTGGTTCAATGTAATAGTTGACAGAGCTGGGTTTGAACCCTGGCAGGGTTGTTCATGTGCCTCTAATCTTAACCATTAGGCTATATATCTTCTCTAATTTCCTTGTTCATTTTTGGTAAGACTTGAAATTGAACACATTTGTTGAACAGCTGCTATCAGCCAGGGAATCTGTAATGCTTGGAATTAGAAATATCACAAATCCCTAGTTTCGTGGGCTAGGGAAATGGTGGTCCTTCCTAAGAAACCTATACACTCTTGGGGAATGTATTTACTCAAGAGTCCTTCTACCCTGGCTCTTGTGTCCCAGCACCTAGATCTGTGTCCTCAGATGTGAAACTCAATACATTTTCTCCTTACAGAAGCATTAGTGAAAAATGGAAGATTTCTAGAAAGTACACATTGTATAAACTGTTGCGTGGGAAATAGGGGAGTGTTTTATATCTTATATATCATGGAAAAATTACTTAATGATGATATATTAAACTTTTCAGTTTTGTAGTGTTCCTTCTTAGGCACTGTATTGGTTAACTATGTCAGAAAAATTCTGCATAACAACTACAAAATCTCAGTGGCATACATTAATAAGTATCTAGCTGCCATGTCTGTGGATTGGCTGAGGGTTGGCTTCTATGGAAGATTGGGCTTGGCCTAGTGGCTGTGCTCCACATGCCCCTCATCTTGTTTCCAGTGTGATAGGATTGATCCTCTGGTTCTTCTCATGGTGATGGCAGAAGCTCAAGAGGGAAAACCAGATCATACAAGTGCATTTCAACCATCTGCTGTACCATGTCTGCTCACATCCCATTGGTCAAAGGAAGTGACATGGCTGTATATTTCTTAGTATTCTGTTGCACCATTTGGATGTGGTTGTACCATAGTAGGTCATATACTTCCTTTTCTGCCAGGTGAAGAAAATGAAGTGTTCGAAAAGAGTCACAGTTTTGGTAATGAAGTTGTTTGTTCTAAGCTCATTTTCTGAGAAAGTCCAGGCAGCCCATCATCTTCTGCATTGGTCACCATGGCATTTCAGCGCTAAAGTGGGAGGTTTGGGCCATTCACGGTAATGAGTATACAGCTGAGATGTCCCACTGGAGTGAGTCACATGGAATTACTGAAAAAGTATTATCAGGGCCATGACAAAAATTTTAAATATCTTATTCCTCATTTTACAAAGTTATACAGCCACCTTTTCTTTCAATAGGTAGCCCATTTTAGTGTGGAAATCAGAATCTTGTGTCCCAGCACCTAGGCCAACAAGATTTACACTGGTTTGTTACCATGATTTGTTCATATTAAAAAAAAAATTACTTTTTTTTTCTAGGACAGAATGGCATCAGGAGGTATATTTCTGCTATTGACTCTCTGGGGGTTGAGTTCGGGTGGTTTCCTCTGTGCCAGTGGATGAATGTTGTAAACTGGGCGGGACGCATCTGAATAGGTATCCAAGCTCTGTTCACATGCGCTAAATTGAAGGGTTCTTTGTTAGAACCAAAGATGCATTTGTCTTCTTTAAAGTATGTAATATTATCATAATTTAATTATAATCTTTCCCCCTATGGTTTTAGATATTATATCACCTTGCCTTAAAATATTGTGAAGTAGCTGCTTGATGACATTCACCTTTAATCTGTGCTAATGAATTTAAAAGCATCCATGGTGAAAATACTTAGTTCTGAACTAATTCTATGCACACTGATGTCAGATGCTACCAGGGCCCTCCGTGTTCCTATGTATTCTTATGGTGAGCACCACTGTGTGAAGATTGTCTTGGCTTCAGAAAGATGCTCAGCCCATATGCACAAGCCCTGGGAGTTACATCCTGGGAGCAACTCTCAACAGATGACTGAGGGGAGTTCGTAGATGAATAGTTTCCTTATACTTCAGATTCTACACAGTCTTTCAGATGTCCCCAGTGGGATCGAGCCTCTGTTGTTCTCATTGGTAACTTAAGCGTAATGCACTGGTACTGGTCCTATTCTTCTCTATTTCACTTCCTCTATTCACCTACAGTGCTTCCTGGGATCACCTCTCAAAATAAACCACTTGCACCCAAATCCTTGTCTTAGAGTAAGTTTGTTTGTTTGTTTGTTTTTTGGAAATTTCCAACTATGCAGCATCAATATATTTATTTATATTTGAAAAAAATAAGATTCAAAGCAAGGGTAGCCTTGCCTTTTAGGGCTTTCTTCTTTACCAGCTTCTCATTTTTTGCTACTCTTGTATGTAGAGTTTTGTTTTAATATAAAGTACCCATTTTTCATCACAAAAGCAATGTGTAGTCATTGTAAAAAATTAGAAAAACAGATAAGAAGAGATATATTTCTAATAGTGCCACAACCAGAAGTAAACACCCTGCAATATTTGTTTCTTTCCATTCTTTGTGTGTTGTGATTTTTTAAACAGTAGTTCCCATCCTACAGGCCCTTCTTGCACTGTGACCTTGAAATTCCACTGATTGAGATGTGGGGTCTCTGTCCTTTTTGCTTGAAACTGGGCAGAACTCTGTGTCTTCATTGGCCAACAGAGCTCAGTGGAAGTGGTGCTGTATGACTTATGGGACGAGGTCATAAAAATGTCATGGATTTGCATCTTGTTTTATTGGGACATTGAGTCAGGAAACCCAGCTGCCATACTGTGAGGAAGCTCAAGTTAGCTCACAGACAGACATACGACATATTTAAGTGTTTTGGCTGACAGCTCCAGAGAGGTCCCAACAGATAGCTAAAATCAACTGCCAGACATTGAGATGCCTGTATATTATTCTGGCTCCCAGCTGTCAAGGTACCCCCAAACTATGTGTCTTCTCACCTAAGGAGTCAGATGCTGTGGAACAGGGAAAAGTCATTTATTGCTGCATCTTTTCCAAATTTATGACCCATATCATCCATAAGTATAATAAAATGGTGGTTTTAGTACATTCTAGGTGTTGCTCTGCAGCAACAGTGACTTGAATATTCTTCCTTGCCAACATTCTTTCTATTCTCTGGTCTTTGTACTCTCATATGATTGGCTGAGGTAATTACTATCAACCCTACCCAGCTGAGCCTTTTGAGCTAGATCATCTCATTTGTCTTTAGCTGGCCTATGCACAGATGTCTTTGGGTTATGTGACCACTCTGATACACTTAATAAACAACCTTACAGAAGTTAGAAGCTGAGCAAGATGTTGTGGGTAACATTTCCTGTAAAAAAGAACATTGACAGTCTCACATACCCTCACGCACAGGTATTTAAAAATAAAGATAAAAACACATTTAAAATATATCAAAGCAAGAAATGAATTAAATTTCACATACAGTGCAGGAGGTAGTTATCATACAAATACTACACTATGATCATTAAAAATATACTTTGTTAAACATAAAAAGAAATCCAAAATATGATGTCACAGATTTCTTCTGTCCATTACAGCACTGATCACAGTGTTGGAAGCACAAGCCCTTCTTGCTTGGTTGGTTATTTTCCATCTTCAGAAAATCTGAAGATGGTTTGAGTAACCTACCTAAAATTTGTGGACGGATTTTGTCCTATGCAATTAGGTTAATAACTTACACACAAGGCTATAACTTGTGCTAATTTAAAACTTTTTTTTTTTTTTTTAGTGTGGCAACAAGGCTATCTTGCATCATGAAAGAAAATGGGAAAACTAAGTCATAGAGGTATTTTCCCCTTCACCTTGGTACTTTTCCTAATTTCCCAGCTGGAGAAGATTATATTATCTAAATTTCGTGAGAGAAGTGTTATGTCATGGAAGAGAAAGTCCATTTTTCCTGCTTCTTCACTCATCTAGCAATTCCCAGACTTTGGCATCTCAGCACCCTCCTCCCCCAAACTATCATGCCTTTGTTCTTGGAGTCCCCATCCAGCTGGGTGAGCCCCATACTCTTGCTCCAGGTGAGCCTCAGTAACTCTGGGTGCTGCTGTGCATTAGTCATAACAAGTGCCTGTGTCCAGACTTGGGAGGTCACTGGGTTTTCCAACCGCAACCTGAAAAGATGCCATGGAGACAAGGTGGTGGGAAAAGTGAGTTCATACACCTTCTACCTCTGAAGAGGTAGGTTGTAAATGAAACCAGGACTCAGAGCAAAATGAATTGGGTCTCTTCGTCCAAGCAAATACAGGACTTTTATCCACAACACGAAACCACCATACAATTCAAAAACATTGGCAGGCACTAGTGAGGGAGAGACCCAGGAGGTGGCCCCCAGGCCAGAAATGAGGTGGTACAGGCAGAGCTGTGCAAGGACACTTCTCCCACATGATGCCTGGCACACAGAGTCACTCTTGGTCTTGTTTTCATGCGTCCCACATTTGCAAAAACAAAACTGAATAGAGAGGACACTGTATCTCATCCTGCCAGCTAAGATCTGCTCATTAATCACTGGTTAGACCCATTACTAAGCTAAAGTATCATAACCAGTTCCACACTAGCTGACCTTCTCCCCTGCCTCTAAAGAGTGACACATTAATTTTTATTATGAACTCTGTGTTTCAAAACCCTTTGGGGACTGGGAAACCCAGCAGGCAAATCTCAGACCCTAGAAAGCAGTTAAACTGAATTGCAAATAAAAGGCTTAGAAAGTTCTTAAAATCACAACCTTGGCAAGTATCTCCAATAGGAAAAAATTAACTTTGTTCTCTCGTCTGAGTTACCAGAGTTGGGGGAAATGAGTCTTTTTGTTGGGTACACACAAATGCTACCATTTCCATAGGCAAGCTGCATTCCCAAGTTGGAAAAATTGTTTCTTCTTGGCTCCAACTAATCTCTTTAACCTGATTCAGATAACTGAATCTCTTGGACTTTTGCCTCTTTGTATCTGAAATTAGCCCTATTCCTGAGAGAAGGTTATCGATCATTTACACATTAGTGAGAATTTCAGTCAGCATCTGTTAATACATTTACCCAGATAAATATTTATTGATCACCTGTCTGGTGCTAGACACAAGGAAGAATAGGGTATGACCACCTGCTGCCCCTGACCTCTAAGTACAGACAGGATGCAGAAACAGACACACAAATTTCTATGGAGTCAAAAGGAAGAAGTGTAGTATAGGCAGGCTTGGAGGCTGGAATAGAAGGTGGCATTTGAGTTGAGCTTCTAACAAGGAGAAGGCTTTCCACAGGCTTGAGTGGGGCAGGGGAGGAAAGTTGGAGAGCACGGAGCAGTAGGCATGGGGACCCGCAGGAAGCGCATGGGGTTGCGGCATGGCTGACTGTGGCACTGTGGTGGACAATGGGCAGGAAGGGACTTGAGGCCAAGTCAAAGAGGCCTCCAAATGCCATGATAAGACATTAGGATGCAAGCAATGGGGAACCATTGCAGATTTGGGATGACTGACATAATGAGGTCTCTCCTTAAGGAAAATATAGCATTGGTGGCCTTGGGGCAGAGACAGAGACAGAGCTTGAACTAATGCTGGCAGTTAAAGTGTGAGCTAGGCTGAAAATTGAGAGGGATTTTGCACCGAGGCTCCACTGAAACAAGCAGTGTGGATGCCTAGAACAAGGTGGGCAGAGGAGCTGAAGATGACAGAAAGCTTTCCCACCCAGATGATTCTATTTTTATTATTTTTTTAAATTATTACTATTTTTTTACATTAAATCTACACTTTTATTTTTTGCTCTAAAATGTCCTTTTTCTCTCATTGAACTTTAATATCAGTCCAGGACCTCCACCTCCCCTTAAAAACAAACAAACAAACAAACAAACACTTGCTCACAAAGAGATGATTCTATTTATAAAAGAAAACAAACTAATCTATCTCTTCACTTTCTTTTCTTCTGATGTTCTTTATTCTTTACTCCTAAACTGGAAATAATTTGGAGTTTTAGTTTTATTTGATAAATGCTTAACAGAAAGCACCTATTGATGGCTACTAATTCTAAGTTGTCTCAAAACAGTTAATTAAAAATGAGGTAATGGAATAATTTTATGATGCCCAGCATCCTATCTTTACACACTCACAAAAAGCAGTGGCCTACCACACTCAAGGCAACCCCAACATGCATCTCTATCTGAAGAAGATTCTGCAATTTTTCTAAGAAAATAAAAAAGGCTGCCATCCCCCTTTGTGTGTGAGTATCCTTGGTGTTGACTCTGGAACTCTTGGTGTTGGTGGCTGGGCTCTGGTCCTCCCGCAGAGGCTGCCAGGAAAGGGGGTGGAGTGGACACTGGCAACCGAGGCCAGAAACCAGCAACGACTCAGTTTAATTTTTCAACAGCCCCAGGACCTAAAAAAATAAGTCAAAATGTCTAAGTGATGAGAGGAAATTGGAACTCAGTCCCTCTTTGTTGTAAAACAAACAAAACAAAGGCAGCCATTTGCAAATGAAGTCGTCCAGTCATTTTTTGATTGTGGCTCTGTGTAATGCTTTATGTGGGCCATAGTGGAAGAAACTGGGATTTGGAAATGGATAGCTTAGATTTGCAGCTGAACATTACCACTTGTGGGCCTGTGTGACTTTCTACAAATGGGGCTTCTCTGAACCTGTCTCTTCATCAGAGCTATGGTCTGATGAATGTTTGTTTCCCCCAAATTCATACGTGGAAAACCTAGTGCCCCAGATGATGGTACTAGGAGTTGGGACCTTTGGGAGGTGATTAGGTCATAAGAGTGGAGCCCTCATAAATGGGATTAGTGTCCTTTTAAAAGGGACCTCACAAAGCTAGCTCAGTCCCTTCTGCCATGTGAAGAAAGGAGAAGTCTATGAATTAGAATGCCCTCACTTAACCATGCTGATTCCCTAATCTCAGACCTCCAGCTTCCAGTACTGTGAGGAATAAATTTCTGTTGTTTATAAGCCACCCAATCTCTAGTATTTTTATTACTAGCAGCCTGAATGGACTAAGACAATCAGTCAACTGTTGATGATAATGTTCATCTTTAAGGCTTGTCGTGAGGACCAGCTGAACTAGCACACAGAGTGGGAAGTCACCTGTCTAGGTGACTTAGTCAACCACCAGTCATGGAATGTGCACTACGTATGCAGTCCCTCTGCTAGGTACTTGGAATATAACTGTGAGCATGATTTTCTCACAGTCCCAGTTTTAACAGGGAAACAACCATTAAAAAGAGAAGCAACACATGGATGCTTACAGCAGGATACAATTACTGCTCTTAGACCAGGGCCAGGGCTCTTCTGGGCCCTGTGCTTTAGAAGCCCCACCCTAGGCCTCCTCCAGCGAAGCCCCTCCCCCAGGGTGAGGTGTCTGCCCCTCCGAAACCACAAAAGTTACCTGTTCAGGGCCATGCTCTAATTCTGGACCTGCTCAAGGTACCAGGATCCTGCCATTCTCTGCCCAAAAACCCCAACCTTCCTTCCCAGGCTTACATGACTCTTTCCTTCTGAGTGTGAACTGTATCACTGGGGTACACAGTATAGACCTGGGGTCTGGTTGCTGGAGGTATTTGCAGTTTGTATGGATAGAATTGGTTAAGTGTGGCCTGGGGTGTTTGTGTGCATGAATATGAGGCCCCTTGTGGTCCAGGACAAAATCAGGGATGAAAAGAGACGAGGTGAGGAGAGGGCTGCTGTGGGCCATGGTCTGGCTCTTCCTGCCTGGCTCTTTTCATTCTGGAACTCTGAGGAGTCCAACAACTCTAAACTCAAGCCTGCCTTCCAGATGATTATGAGGGTGTACCGTGTAGACATAGACAGGAAGAGAGAGGTCCTTTCAACAGCTTCTTTCCTTGGTTGACATTGTCCCTGGCATATTTAGAGGTTTGGTAGATGGGTCTGCCTTTGCACTCCTGCCCTGGGCTGCACACATGTTAGGAATGAGCTTGGCACAGTGTCTCCCATGGGTACTTCTGCCTGGTAATGCATGCATCTTGTTTCCTGAGCCAGACCCTGGGTTTTTCTATCCCTCTGCTCTTTGTACAGGGTGCATCCCTTACCTGAACATGCTTTCCTTCCACTGCTTCTATAAAGCTTTCTGTGATTTGTCCCCCAGCTCAGAGGTCACTTCTTTGTGAATCCTTCCATAATTTCCACTGGCAGAGTTTCCCATGGCACCCCATGGACCTCGCAGTAGAAGACATGTGTTGGCATGCACAGGATATTTGTTCCCATGTCAGCATGGTCATCGCCACATGGAAGGCTTGGCAATGAAACCCAGCAGCACATTGCTCCTCTGGAGAGTCTGAGATTCAGTAGAAGGAGGACTGAAGAGAAGCCCTCAAGTTTGGAATGATGGCTCTGATTCCTGAGTTCTTAGTCAAGAAGAAGTGGCAAAGGTTGTGCTCCAGCTGATGTTCTAGCAGTGTTCCTGGAATGTGCCAACCCCAGGGATACAGCTTACTCATTTGCCCACAGCTAGCTGCATGGCATCCTGGAAAATCTAGTCTTTATTCTGAGTGTCCATGTGTTCTACTAAAACCTAGGGATCCTATGGAAGGAGGAGAGAATGAATTAGGGGAATGATTAAGAGTCTCTAAGGGGTTACAAAGTCATTATTCAACTATAAAATAATGGACACATAACTCTAATTTAAAATACAATGACATACTATATTGACACATATGAATTGCACATTATTCAACATATAAAAAGTGGATAATTTTTAAACACTCAGAAAAAAGTGATGTGTTTATCTATTGCAAGTTCTTCTATTACTCCATGGCTACTTTCTTAGGCAGGCACTGGGTCTGCTTTCCTAAAATTGCCCTACACTTCCAGTTCCCTCTGTCTTTGCTCACATGTACCAATGCCTGGAATGTTCCTCCCCACTTCCCCCATCTGGTAAAATCCTCCTAGACACAGTTCATAAATACCCATAAGCCCTCACATCCCTGGGAAGCCCTCTGTTTGCCCTCTTCCCCCTCAAGAGATTTCCTGTGGCCCCAGCATTCTAGCGGTTTTTGGTCCTCCCTGTTCCCTTGCCAGACTGTGAGACCTTTGAAAGCAGGGTCTGTTTTTGTCCCTGTACACCTGGGTAGATGACTTTGTGGTCCCAAGAATGAGGACTGCTAGGTACTTGGACTATAACTGGGGCTTGGAGCGCTGTGCAGTCACTGACTCTCCCATAGGCATGTTTCCAAATCCAAATCCAGGTAGTTAGTGCTCTTCTAGGTTCTGGGGCTAGTCCCCACCTTTAAGGGGTCATGTCTGTTTTGTTTGAAGCCTCCATTCTGGCTGGATCCCCCTTGGATCCAGCATCAAGGTATCCTGAGGGTTTCCCCACTATGGTCACACATGCATCCACAGAAGCTGCCCGTTCTATGGGAGTAATGTGTGGGTAATGGAAGCTGGACTTCATAACTTCCAGATCAAGAGAGGTGCTGGCCATCTTGGGGTGAGCCCTGTCGTGGAGCCAGCTGGATCTCCCCAGTTAAGTCCAACACAACTATCTTCCTTGAATGGAGCCAAGTCTTTTTGGGGGGAGGGGTCTCTCCCTTTGTATCCTTGCTTACTGTCCTCGTGTGTGTGTTTCTCTGTCAGAGTCTTACTTCGTTCAGTGACATGGGATTACATGCCTCCAAAGATGTCCTAAAACGGAAGGAGAAATTCAGGTCTGTGTGACCACTCACAGGTCTCTCTCAGCAGTAAGTTGCTGTCACATTTCAGTGTGATACAGCGACACAGTGTGACAGAGAAAAATAAAGGTAATTTAGTAGAAAATGACATCTAAAAAATGTAGATAAGTCAAGGCAAGCCAATAAACACAGACACAAATTTTTTGGGATGAATCAATGCCTTGCACCTATCCTCTCAGGCCACCCTGAAGGGCCCATGCACAATGGAATCCCTCATCTTTTTTTCCCAAGGGGTCCACTGGATGAATGAGGGAGGACTCTCAGCCCCCATACTGGGCAGGCCAGAAGTGTTTAGGAGTTCAAGCACCCAGAGGCACTCCTCAACCACTGGGCACTGTTGGCACATACCCAGTTTGCCTGCTCAGGGCCAGTTCTGAGTTGTGTTCTCCACAGTCTGGTAGAGGGTCCTCAGTGGGACCAAAACTCAGATGCCCATGTTGGTCACCTGCTCACTTTCACACCCTTGACTGCTTCTTTCCCTTCTCACCTCTCTTCCTATGCCCCCACTATGCCTCCTGGGATCACTGCCTAAATGAACTACCGGCATCGTAGTTCATTTGTCCTGGGGTCTGTTCTGGGGAGGAACCCAACAAAGACAAAGGACTTACATTCAAGACACCAAAACAAAAAAACAAAAAAAAACACCAGCCTTGACTTTTTGAAAGTAAATCAAAGCAGTATAATAGAAATAGACTAAAAGCCATATGCCTTACTTAACTTCACCTGGCTTATTCCAGACTGCTGGGTTTTGGGTTAATTTCCTGCGAAGTGCTTATTGCTCTTTAAATTCTTGGTTTTCCGGATGTGGAATATTAACACTCATCTAATAAGCTGAACTACTTGTTATTTATTAAGAGAACTAGAGAAACCCGGCCCATATGTTCAATGGCAACTTGACAAAGCTCAGTTAAGAGCTCACACCTATGAATACTGTGTGGTTTGCCAGAAAGCGGGCATTCAGTTTTCTAGCCAAATATAGTACACTGAAGCACTAAGATGTACGAAGTGAATCTCGACCTGCTGGTATGCAAACTTTTCAAGGTTCCTAAATTTGAAGACAGGTTGGACATTTTTCTTGCGGAGTTTTTGGACCCAAAGTTATTTTTCATGAAGCAGCTCTGTAAAATTTATGATGTGAGGCTACAATATGCCTTTTTCCTTGAGATTCATCCTGCTTATAGGCATCTCTGTACCAAGTTGGCAAAGGGCAGTTGTAGGGGCTTCTGGGGACGTCCTGTCATCTGCTGTGGTCTTTCCATGAATCATGGAGAGGACTTTTTCCCTACCCCCTTAGTCTGGTTGGAGAGAAGCACCCTTTTATAGGTGAACATTCCCCACAAACCTGAGAAATAAAAACAAGATCTTCAAATGAAGAAATCACTTGAAATTTACTCCTTAAAAATTAGTTATCTTCCAATCCAGATTACATAACCTAAGCCCTATGGATGCAGAAGCTGCAGAAAAATGAAAGGATTTGTCCAAGGTAACTAACTCAAACAACCTGGCTGTTTCAGGGCCCCTTTCCCCCTGCGTGTGTGTGCTGGGAACTTAACTTTCTGAATCTCCATGTCTTCATTTGCAAAAAATTGATAATAGCATACTTGCAGGTTTGTCATGCAAAAGTAAACTGCTATTTTAAAAATGTGCTTTATTAAGTTATAATTGACATAAAATAAATTGCATCAATTTAAAGGGCACAATTTGATAAACTTTGACATATGTCTACACCCATGAAACTCACACCACCATCAAGATAACAAACTCATCCATCTCCCTAGAAAGACTCCTTGTGCCCTTCTGCAAATCTTCTCTGCCCTCCCCAGCAGGCAATCATCACTGATCTGTTAAGTCTGCATTTTCTAGAATTTTATATATATGGAATCCTACAGATTACATTCTTTTTTTGTATGGCTTCTCTTACTCAACATAATTATTTGGAGGTTTATCCATAATATTGAGTGTATTATTTTTCTCCTCCTCCTCTTCCTCCTCCTCCTTCTTCTTTTTGCTGAGTAGGATTTCAAGGCATGGATAAACCACGATTTGCTGATCCATTCATCTGTTGGTGGGCATTTGGGTTGTTTAAGTTTTAACTGGTATGCACTGACATCTTGTTGTAGTTTTAATTTGCATTTTCTTAATGATCAATGATTTTAAGCATCTTGTGTTTATTCACCATTCAAACATATATATATATACTTTATGAAGCATCTGTTCAAATCTTTTGCTCATTTTTAACCTGGGTAGTTCATTTTCTTATTATTGAACTTTGAGAGTTCTTTACATATTCTGAATAAAAGTCCTTTATGAAATATATGAGCTACAAATATTTTCTCCCAGTCTGTGTCTTTTCCTTTTTCTTAACAGTGTATTTTGAAGAGTAGAAAATTTTAATGAAGTCCAATTTATTAATATTTTCTTTTATGAATCATACTTCTGGTATCATATCTAGTAAATCTTTGCCTAGTGCAATGTCAAAAATTTTTATTTTATATTTTCTTCTAGAAGTTTCATAGTTATCAGTTTTATGTCTATGATCCATTTGCATTAATTTTTTAGTATGATGTAACTATGAAAAGAAGTTAAATTTCTTTTACTTTTGGATATCCATATTTTTATAGCACATTTATTGAAAAGACTGTCCTTCCTCCACTGAATTACCTTTTATTTTTGTTGAAACTCAAATGTCCATATATGTGTGGTTCTCTTTCTGTATTCTCAACTCTGTACCAAAGATCTATATGTCTACCTTTCCAACAATATCACACTGTCTTGATTATTGTAACTTAATAGTAAGTCTTGAAATCATGGAATAAGAGTCTTACAACTGTAAATTAGTAATGTGTGTCAATGATCTGTGAAGGGTTTAGCACATACTGGACCCTTAGTGAATGTTATGCCTATTACCTTTTTTAATTGGGCATTTCTCCTGAAACTCTGGAAAATTTCCTCCAACTCCTTTAAAGATCTCTGAAGTCAACAATTATTAAACAAGACTCATTGTGGTGTACCACCCTTGTCCTTTTACAAAGAATTAATACAGAAGAAATATTCTCTGCCCTCAAGAACTTATAGCTTAAATGAGATGCAGAAAAATATTTTTTAAAGTGAATGTTCCCTTTCTTGTGTTGTATCTCTAGTTTATATTAAGTAAGACACAGAAAATGTTCAAAGATGAAATTTCACTCAGTGACTGCTCACAAATATGCATGGTTATCTATTTCAAGTTAAAAGTACAAAATACAGAACAAAAAGAGTGGGTATGTGAATGCTGCGGGAGTCACAAAACTCATTTTAGGAAGAATAACCTAGTTGAGAGGAGTTGAATAGATTCACTCAACCCTGGGCACCATTCAAACCCATTCATCCAAAATTATGTGTATCTGTTCATATATATGATATGGATATACAGTGGGTTAATCTACTCATTACTGTCAATATTATTATTACTATTTTTAACATAGGCAGCTAAAGAACCAATCTTGGTAATGCCTTTGTTCTTGAGCCATCAAGGAATCATTGGAATTTGGACAGACACTGGCACAGAGGATCCAGGGACTCCAGCTGACATCAGGATTCTGGCATTTCTTGCATCTCAGCTCTGCTTTCTTCTGTGTTGTCTCCATTCCCCAGCTTCAGTGGAAAGATGGCCCCAGAAGCTCCAACTTAATGTGGTCTTCAGCAAGAGATATAGCTTTGTTGACCAGCACCCTTGAGCAAGGCTTTTGCCTGATCTGTTTTGGGGAGGCGGGTGTCACATATCCATCTGTGGACTAATCACTGTGTCTTGGGAGATGTGCTTGGATAGGATAGGCCAAGAAAGATACCCACCTACTTACCTGGAAGAAGAGTAATCACTCCTCCAAACACATGGGATGAAGGAGGAGCAGAAATTTAATGGCGGTTCATTGCACTAGCTCTGTGAGGGGCACAGACATGATGATGATGATGATGATGATGATCATAATTTTAAAAATGTTTCTGTATATTTATTTTTGAATTGTAAATAAGAGCACTATTGCCTTGATTCTTCACACCCATTCCCCCCTCCACTGTATTGATATCTTCTGTCAGGTGACTCGCTGTCCCCTCACATCTATGGGAAGAGTATATGTCTTTTTGTCTTGATGTTGGGCATAGTCTTGTGATTTGCTTTGGCCACTGATACCAGTGACAATGACCCAGTTCCGAGCTTAGGCCTTAAGAGGCATTACATGTTTCTGATGTTGTTCTTGAACCTCTGCCATCTTGTGAAAAAAAAGTGCTCTGCTGGCCTCCTGGTCCTGGTGGGAGTGGAAGGGAGGCAAATGAGAGATCTTGAAGTGAAGCTGGCTCACTGCTGAAGCCTGAAGAGAGCTGATCCCCAAACCTCCCGACTCATGAGCAAAATAAATTCTCATGGTTGTACGCTACTAAGAGTTTGAGGTTGTTTATTATGCCACAAAAGCGAACTCATGCAAGGGCCAATAGAAATGAATAAGGTATCTAAGCATCTGTGAATGAAATGTAACCTCCACAAGGGCTGAATTTATATTGTTCATTGCTTTATTGTTGGTACCTGGACGATTGCCTGACATATTGTAGATCCTCAATAAATATACCCTAGATGCTTTGCTTCACTACAAAATACTGGTCCCTGTGCAAGGTACTGAGGGAGAAAAAGATGTGTGTGGGGTCTACCTCAAAGGAACTTGCCTTGTGTTTGGAGAGACCAAATGGGTGTGTTAAGCCTAGAGGGCAGGACAAGAAAAGTACCACGTTGGAAGTACCTATGAAAGTAGAAATGACATGTGTGTCGAAGTTCCTGTCAGAGAGGTGGTCTGGCTCCACCTATATCCCTGGCCTTGCACCTTTCAATACATGCTGGCCTGATTCCTGTTGGCCATCACTTGCATTTCCTTACCTGAGAATTTCTCTGGTCATTAGAGCCTGCTTTGCTCTCCTGCACAGGCCAGAAGGATTAGAAAATTAATGCCCCTCTGGGAGTAGTCCTCTGGCAATAACTGAGGAGAGCTGGTGCATAAATACCCCAGCTCTTCTACCTCTCATCTCAAGTGGGATGGCACTGAGCTGTGTTCTACAGTGGCTCTCAGAATTCCCCAGTAAAATCAAGCTCCTGTTACCCTCAGGATAACTTGCTTGATAATGCACCCTGACGTGATTGCTTTCTTCCCTGTCTCTCTGTCTCCCTCACTGCCAGTATATCCTGGAACTTGCAAATGAACAACTTGCATATGAATCCGTGTCTCATTATCTGTCTCTGGAGGAACCCAAACAAAGGTAAGTGAGAACTACCCTTTTGATTTCATTCTTATTTTATTTTTTTAACATATACCCCTATCTGTAAACTGATTTTGAGTATGCACTCCAGCATATTTTATTTATCAATGATATAAATTCTACTGCTTTAAGAGTCTATGGACATTAAATATACAGAAAAATGGAAATTAAAAAAAGAAGAAGAAAGTAAATACACTTTAAAAAAAGTTTTGCTAACTATGATGGCTCAGCATCGACATGTGAGTCAAGGGACACTTTCTGTTGAGTGAGAGCAGATCTCTCCATAATTAAATACCAGGGGCCTGTGACTCCTTATGAGTTGTTGATGTTATTGGGAGGAAGAAGAGAATGCTAGCTCTGCTTTATTCTTGTTCTTTGCTGTGCCTTAGTTGCTAATGTTAACTTTGTTCCATGGTTGCTTTTCAGGAATTTTTTTTAGTCACCTGTTTTTCAAGGGTTAGTGTAGTTAAAACCAGATAATATAATCCATAAATCCACCAAATTGGGTACATGTGAACTGCAGAAAACCAATCCATGAGTGAGGGCGCCACCCCTGCCTCTGCCCTCTGCATCCTGCCACGGGGACCACGAGGGGTGCAGCTCCATTTGCATATCAAAAAGGATTAGAGCCAGGTTTCTTATTCATGTAGGGAAAACAAACATAAATAGAAGTTCTTGTGGTTTCTTCCTGTTCCAGAATTGATTGCCTCCTGCCCCACCTCGGGTGGTGCTGGCCCCTCCTGAAGATGGTGGGGGTTGGCAGAGAGGATGTGGGGCCTTTTGAGATGTAGGTGAGTGGAGAGCCACAGATGGAGAGAAGAAGCCAAGGCACTTTGGGGAAACCATGCGGGAAGAGGGGGGGTCACTCCCTTCTCAGCTTATGAATCCAAGGAATATTGGGGTTGTTGCAAAGATCACAGTGAGATGTATCCTTTGCTAATCAGGCTCCCATTTGATCTTATCTGGCACATCAATGCAGACTTTATACCACCTCCCTTTATCACAGCTGTTGGAGGAAAGAATTTCCCCCTCACCTTTTGTCCTTTTAGTACTAAAAATAAAATCAAAGTGGTCGTGAGTGGGATTTCAGGCTGGAGAACCAGGGATCTGTTGGTTGTTAATGTGTAGATTCTGTTTTCTGCAGGAATAATTTCATTCTGAAATTTCATGGCATGTTGCAATTTTCATCACAAAATAAACTTCAGGATGTTTAATACTTTATTCATAGTAGTGATAACTGTTAGTTTGTAACCTTAGAGGGTGATTTCCTTCCAAAACTGAAAAAGAGCATTTAGAGTTTACTTAGACATTTTCATAGAAATAATGGAAACATGATTTTTTACTAAACTTCGGATGGAAAAAAATTAAGCTTTTCTTTTCTTTTTTTTTTCAGTCTCAGACCAGTTGAGGTCAAACTTAGCATCTGAAGTTAGTTTGTGTGTTTTTTCCTTTCTTTTTCTTTTTTTTAAAAGATCTCATTTAAAAAATGTGTGGGTCATTAGACCCCACTCAATAAAATTGGCTTTATTGATTCTAAAGAATGGTATATTAAGAAGCAGGAGCTGTGTGCTGTTGTACGTATCTCCTGGCTTTCTGTGGGTTGTTTTTGCAAATAAAAGCTCCGTGAATGGACTGGACAATCTTGAGGTGACTCTCCCTCAGAAGTGGTCTGCCTTGCTGGTGCACCAACAGTGTTTTCTAAAGTTGTCAGCCATGAGGACTTATTACAGAAAAGATGGAATGACAGTTACTGGAATTTTTTCCCCCGTAAATCATACTCTGCCATGGATGTTTCTGTGTTCATTAGGGGAGTACAAGGCAGTGGTTGAAGCATGTTCATGGAGGTTGTTTATAGGCTTCTTGATGAACTGGAGCCGAAGGGTTAGCACACTGGCAAGCAAGCCAAAACCTTCTTTCTAGATATTGAGCTTCCACTTTGCCGTCTTAGAAACTCACAGCAAAATCAAAGAGTTAATAATAATTTATAGACTCTGCCCTGCTTTCCCACATCAGCTCTAGTTAGTGACCTCAGGAAGGGCATGGGGGTGAGGTACAATATTTCAAGGTTGGCTGTGCAGTTATGGTCTAATTTACAAGCTGTTTAAAATCTGAACTCAGTATTTTGTATTCCTTTTGTGCCTTATGAAGAGGCTCTTCAGCCTTCTAAGTCATCGGGGAGACTTTCAGATACACAACAGTCAGAGTAGAGACTCCAAGTCCATGTTTAAAGCTGTTAAGTGCTCAGAGTGCTAAAACAAATTCATTCTTATTATAAACAGTGTGTTAAATGGATGTATGGAGACATTCTCTCTCCAGCAAAGATAAGGAGATGGCTAGAAGATCGAGAGAGGATGGATGTGCCAGTTTGGAAGTTGGCACTAAAATGGATGATATTTTTACTTCTTTGGAAAGCCGGTGTAGTCAGACAGCAGCTGGTCTCAGAACTGAGGCCACCCATTCTGCTGCTGGCAGCCACGCTGATGTGCCCTTGGCCCTGTGCCGCTCGCCCCTACCTGGCATCCTTGGTTTTTCTAAACTCATGGGTAAGTGAGAGGGGAATGACGTCAGGGACTCAAACCTTTGGATGCTGATCTAAAAGCATAAACCAAAATCCAACACCCGAGCTCTGCAAGTTCCCATCTGAGGAAGAACCTGTTTTTACAGCAATAGGACAAAGGGTCGCTCTGTCTTTGTCAGACCTGTTCCAGAACTAAGCACAGAGGAAAGTACAGAGTAGGAAAGTCTGTCATCAGGGCTTCTGTCACTTGTCCTACCCCCTTCACTCTTCAAAAGAGATGCTCAGGGTTCTATAATGATCAAGCCTGGCTGCTGTAAGGGACAGTCACTAACATGGCTTGGTGCTCAGTATTAGCCTTGGATGAGTTTGGTCCCATTTAATCTTCATAGTAGCTCTAGCAGTGAATGACCGATGTTATCCCATTTTAGAGGTGGGGAAATGGAGGCCTTCCTTGAGAAGTTTACATCTGCCTGAGGCCACCCAACTTAGTGAAAAGCTGAGTCAGGATTTGAGCTCCAAACTGCATTTACTTTGTAGCTGGAGCTCGCTGTTGCAATGGCACACAGCACTCAGATGAGCTTGTGTTCTAGAGAGTTCTCTGTCCTTCATTTCCATAATTTTCATGTTCTGTGTACTGTGCAGTGGTCAATAATTTGGGCCCTACAGTCAGATCCCATGATTTTCAGCTGCAACCTTATTGGTTTTGGAAGAACTTGGGTAAGTAATTTGTCCTCCACGGGCTTTTGTTGCTACATATGAAAATTGGGGTAAGAATAGTACCTGCCCATAAGGTTTTTATTAATTATGTGAGTTAAATGATGTCAAAGGCTGAGAGCAGTGCCTGGGCACCCAGTAAGAGTTTAATGAATATGAACTATTACTGTTTTAATAACCCTATTGTTAACCCTAATGTGCTCCAGATGGTAACAGCTGGGACTCCTCTCTACTTGAGTAAGTCTCATAAGAAGCCAAGTCCAACCACACAGCACATTATGGCCTTGGTGTGTGTCACTTCTGCCTGTCTCCCATTAGTCAAAACTAGTCACTTGGCCAATCTGACCACTGATGGACAGGCCACCAAATCATATGGCAGAAGGAGGAGTGAAGGACTATAAACCGTAGCCCCACCTACCACAAAAGATATCATTTTTTTCACGCCTCACTATAGCACCCTGCAAAAGGGATGCTAGGGAGACATCATCATCCTCATTTGGGGATAATTTCTCCAGTGAGAAGCATGAGGCTCAGGGACATGCCGTGGTTCCCGAGATGGTGGACACTGGGGCCAGTCCTTGAATTCATTTTTCCTACTTTATCCAGATGTTATGGTGAATTGCACATTATAGAGAAGTTGGTTCAGAGTTGAATCTCTATAGCTTTTTGATTATGACTCATGTACTGTATCCTGGCCCTGTATCAGGCACACAAGCTATCTCATTTATTCCTCTCATGGACATATACACAGTTGTTCTTATTGTTATCTTGCCTATTTTATAGATGTGAAGACTGAGGCCTCTTGCTCCCATATAGCAAAGAGCCTTTGTGAAAGCCACATCCCATGGGGGTCCTTGGTTTTTCTAGGTATGACAGGAGGGAAACATGTTTTCCCCCCTTTTCCTTCACGTGGGGATTTCCTTGCATTTGAAATCCCGTGATGATAGAGATAGTTTATTTAGAAGAGCTTTGGCCTCCTTGGAAGAAAGTTCCTGCATAAATTTGGAGTGTTCTGGTGAGGTGGTATCCTGGAGACGTATGTGTGAATAATAAAAATGTCAGCACCTGCCGCCAAGAACCACTGAATGAAAAGAAAGGAAAATACCATACATCAAAGACAGTTAGAGGTTTATTTAGATTTTAAGTTCCCTGGGCTAGGACCACACCTCGTACATTGTCACATCCAATAAATGTTGAAAAGCAATTGTCCAGCACATGATACACAGTTGTGGTGACCAGACTGCCTCTAACATAGCAGACACATGTGGTCCAGTCACAATGGAAATCCACTCTTTGCTTATGTACTCGGTTTCCTGAGCTCTTCCTTATTAGCATAAGGCTCTGTGGATGAACCAGGGCAGGGAGTTTCTTTCTAGAGCAGAGAAAATGTTCTGTGAGGAACAGTCAATGTGGGCTAAGAGGTTACATTAGTTAAGATCGAACTGGAATGAGGTTGGCACATAAGTTTTCAGGCCAGGCAGAAGTTCATGATACCCCCAGCTCTTAGGTATCTCTAGTCTTTGTGGTAGACCCTGTTGGTTCCTGTTCATGTACTGAAGGGCTTCTTAATGAAAGCACCCATGGCTCATTGTTCGAAGGCTTTCTTGAGCCACAGAAGCATACTTTGCTTGCATGGTGTTGGGTGCAGGCTGGCATTTTGGGGATGAGGAAAGCCCCCAGGATGAACTCACAACCAATCTCAGATAGGAATTGGTGGATCAAAGATGCAGCTCCCTTGCCCCTCAGTGGGACAGCACAGAAGCATGTTCTAGACCCTCTCCAAGAGGATTCCAAAGAGATTGAGCCCCAGTTGCCCACAGAGGTTGTCTGCTTATTTACCATCCCCACTTATTGGCTTCCATCCCTGTCCTGTCTCCCTTCCTTAATCCCCCATTTCATCTAGTACTGCTTGGGATTATCTCCCAAAAAAGCCTTTTGTCTCAAGGTCTGCCTCTTGGGGAATGTAATTTAAGACAACCTTTAAAAATCTAGCATAAACCTTTCCCCCAAGTTCTGTGGAAAAGGGTTACAAACGATGTGAAGTCATATAACACTCTTTTGATTACCAGTGCCACAGAGGAGGGGTAGGGAAGACTAACTCCTCAAAGCAAGGTGAAGGATGGGATCCTGGCAGGTCAAGAGGGTGAGCAGGTGGGAAGGTGGGAAAGGGTCAAGCAGGAGGCACAGAGACTGTCAAAGATTTAGGGGAATGGGCTGTTGACACATGGAAATAGGTACTGTGACACTTAGATTTATTTTCAGGCAAACTGCTCACCACAGACCCAAAGTTCCCCTAAACAATTCCTAAGAAAAGCTTCCAGAAGTTTTGAGAATCTGGTGACCATATTTTCTGAATCAAAAATTGGGAACTGGTCTGCCAAAGAATGTTTTGTTTATAATTTATGAGTATATCTGCCAGAAAAAGACAATAGAGGGAATATTGAGAATTGATTGTGCTCCAGAAATTCTGAGATTTGTGTTCACCATACTCAGGAGTCATGTGATTTAGTGTGTCTCAACAGACTATATATGTTATCAATGGGAGGAAGGATAAGATCAAAAGTGGAAATTAGAATATTCAAAATTATTAAGATTTTACAATAAAGCTTACTCATGACATCGAGACCATAATTTTATTTTTTGAAACTACCATAACTGAAATAATTAAATGCTTATAGACATATAAATGTTTATAACACACACAAAAAACTAGACATTTTATTTCTAGGGTGATGGGAATCAGATTTTCTGGGGTAACTGACAAGGAGTAGCCTATGAAAGGTTTATTCACTAATTTAACTCATATTTATTTATAACTTATGGATAGGCACTGTGCAAGCACTAGAGATATGCTGATAAATAAAACAAAAATTCGTCACCTTCATTAGATTTACAGTGAGGGAGACAGACATCACAGACAAATAAGTGAAGATATAATCACAAATTGCAAAGGAACTGAAAAGCCTGCAATAAGAATCTCTGAGATTTTTTTAAAAAGATTTATTTATTTGAGAGTGATAGCAAGCAGGGGGAGGGGCAAAGGGAGAGGGAGAGGGAGAGAGAATCTCAAGCAGACTCCCGGCTGAGCATGGAGCCCTAACGTGGAGCTCAAGCCCACGACCCTAAGATCATGACCTAAGCCAAAATTAGAAGTCAATCACTTAACCAACTGAGCCACCCAGGTGCCCCTCTGAGATATTTTTTTAACAGAGATCTAGAGGTACCTGGGGCATGTCCAAGATGAAACAATAAATTAATGGTAAGACTGGTGCTTCAACCAATATTTCTTGACCTTCACAATAAGAGGGCACAGATAAAGTACCTAGCACAGTGCCTGGCACATACAAGGTCATTAGAATTGTTAACTCCTTCTCCTCCATTCCTAGTTAACAATTTGTTGGTATGTAAGGTACTTAGAAAAGTGTCTGGCATAAGATAAGTACTCAAAATATTAGTAACTACTGCGATTATTATTGCTACATTCTTCAGCTCTCATTAAGAAACAGAATGTGTGTCAGCCATGGAGGGGCACCACTGAATTCTTCATTGGAAGCAATCTGCTCTAGGGAGCATAGTTGATTGACAGTCTCGGCAGCCACGCCTTCAGATCCACTGTCACATTGATGCTCTCCCCACACTGGTCCCAGACAATGAATGAGCACTGCAGGGCTGCTAGAACCAGCCCATTGCTGCCAATGTGAGACTCTGTATTGGCAACCTCTGCTTGGGGACTGCCGGTTACCCCAGCTAAGACTTTCTCAGAATTGCAGTCTGAAGCTTTTCCTCCCACCTTCCCAAGTCCCATCCCTCTGACTGCCTCCCATCTAATTTCATAAGAAATTCTTCAATGCATCTCCCTCATGTCCAATCTCATATTCTTTTTTAGAGGACCCGGAGTGCACAGAACGAGAAAATACCGTAAGTCCACAAAACACAATTCAGTCTAACACAGTTCTGTCTTGAATGCCACTAAAAGCAGCTTACGGGGCGCCTGGGTGGCTCAGTCGTTAAGCGTCTGCCTCCGGCTCAGGTCATGATCCAGGGTCCTGGGATCAAGCCCCGCATTGGGCTCTCTGCTCCGTCCGTGGGAAGCCTGCTTCTGCCTCTCCCACTCCCCCTTCTTGTGTTCTCTCTCTCGCTGTATCTCTCTCTGTCAAATAAATAAATAAAATCTTTTTTTTTTTTTTAAAGCAGCTTAGTTTCTCAAAATCTCAAAAGCACCTTATTATGCAGGATCTTGTCTCTTTCGTGGAACCGGTAACACAGAAATGGAGCACCACAAAAGATGGCCTCTAGATAGAAGAATCCTCGGATAGGAATCTGAAGTCACTTCTTAGATGACTGCCTGCTCTCTAAAGGTCAATCAGAAATTTCTGCTCTACAAACACTGTATTGCATCCACTCTCCTCCTTGTATGCCTTGATGAAATACCAACCTGGTCATTTCTGTGCATTGTCAAGAGGGTTGAAGACGAAGTAGGAGACAAGCAGTTGGTTCTTCTAGCACAGGAATGGGTGAGAGACTCATTCATATTGTGGAGACATTATAGATTTTAGCATGACTCACTGTGTGTTTATTTTCTGGGCCCTGAGAATTATTGTATTCACATTTCCAATATAAACTTGCTTCTATCTGGTGGGTGGTCAGACAGTAGCCATTTAAACTCTTTTTTGGGGTCATAAATGCACCATTATTTTCTAAATGGTGGCTCTCTATTTACAGCTCTCAAAAGAATATTGGTGTTCTACTTGCTCCTCATGCTTGCCAACATCTAGTTGGTCTGTTTTTTTCATTTTAGTCATTCAAACCATTCTGGTTGATATCTATTGTTATCATGTTATAGTTTTAATTTGCATTTACCTGATGGATCTTGAGAGCCTGTTTGGAGGTTCTCTCAGAGGAGAGTAGCTACTCATATACCCTTGACTGAAGAATGGTCCTCCTCTATCAGGGAAGGTCATTTCCTTCTACTGAGAGTGCAGCTTCAGGAGGGATGCACATGGAGTGGTGAGGGAGGAAGGGAACACTCGCCTAACCAGCCAGATCAGCTGAATCAACCCTGGTCATCAGTGGGGTGATAGATGTTGTAGCCGGATTGCCCTCGCATCCTGCATTTACCCGATGAATAATGATACTGAGAATTTTTTCATGTGCTTATTAGCCGTTTGGGAGTTCTCTTTTGTGAAGTGTCAGTTCAAGTTTCTTGACCATTTTCCTATTGGGCTTTTTGGATTTTTCTTATTGATTTGTAGGCATTCTTTATATATTCCGGCAAGTCCTCTGTCAGGTGTATGTACCGTAATAGCCTCTCCTGCATTGTGGCTTGCCTTTTCAATCTCATAGTGATGCTTTCCAGTGAACAGAAGTTCTTAATTTTGATGTAGTATAGTTTATACAAGTTTTCCTTCATGCTTGCTGCTCTTTGTGTCCTGTTAAGAAATCTTTGCCTTTCTCGAGGTCATAATTCTATACTTATAAATTATGTACTCTTCTTCCCCACCTCATATATTTCATATATTTTCTCTATTTCTCTCTCTCTCTCTCTATATATATATATCTTATAAAATATACATTTTATATAGTTATATATAACTATATAGATTATATAATAGTTTAATAAACATTTTACATAGGCTGACATAGGTTCACGTTCTGGCTCCTCACGATAGGATTATGAGGTTGGAACTATCCCCATTTTACAGCTTTAAAAAACTGAGGCCACGAGAGATTAAGTAACAGGTCCATGATCCAGCTAGTGGGTGGAAGATGGGGGTGAATCCAGTCTGGCTGCAGAGTCCATGGTTTTGGCCCCCACCTTAGCCTGGGCCTCCCAAAGTCTGCTTGTGCTTTTGTTTCTCCTCAGCAAAATGAGATCAATTGAATCCATTACTCAAGTTATTATAAGGATTAGAGAAATTATTAAAATTGTCTGGCATGGTTCTGAGGACATAGTAGGAACACATAAATATTGTTCCTTTCTATTACTATTAATTCTTTCTAGATAAAATAAAAATTGCAAGAGGTCAAAAGCTGATGTCACATTTTTTTTTTCTTTTTATGTGGAGCAAACTGTAATTGAGTTCTGAAATGGCTGAACTAACCTTTAACACTGAGAAACCCCAGATCCTACAGTCATCGAAACTTTGGTGCATTTTCTCATTACAGTGAGGACAGTGAAGGATTCCGGATCTAGAGCATGGATCTGTGTATAAAGATCAGTGAGTTGTCAGATGGTGGCTGGAGCAAAGATGAAGACGACAGGGGTCAGACATGTCAAAGCTTACAGTGAGATTCTTGCCACACTCAACCCTCAGTCTTACCCCTGCTCAGTGACCCAATTACCTCATAGGGAATGAATGGCCACATCACAAACCTGAGGGCTTCGAAGGGCACAAAGGTCTGAAATAGTTCAAAAGTTCAGGGCAAAACTCTAGATGACTTTTAGTTACAACTAGAACCCATTTGGAAAGTTGATTTTCTTTCCTTCTGAAACATAATTTTGGGGGAAAACTGCTAATTTTGAGTTTAGTGCATCCAAGACAATTTCCGTTATTTTCTCTTATAACTCTTTTTTATTAACAACAACAACAACAACAAAACTCAGGGTAGTTGCAGAATATTAGAATTCTTTGTGATAATAGCACTGATTCTTCCAAGGTGAAAAGCAGTGATGGAGAGAGTAGTGGGAGAGGTGGTGGGGAGGGTAGGGAGGGGGAGAGAGAACTGGAGAATGCCAGAAATTTGAAGTCAGACACCAAGGAGTTGAATTGCTAGTTCCACCACTTTTGAGAGCTGATTGCTCTTAGTAAGATATTTACATTTTCTAAGTTCTGATCTCTCCATCTGTGAAATGGGTGTAGCAGTGCTCCATCACTTGGTCCTGGTGTAGGAAGATTTAGTTAGGTGAGACACACAGAAAATTTTGCATCGGGCACTCCATAAACAGTGCTTCCCTAGCTTTCCTCATTTCCCACTTCTTTTTCTTTGTTTATGATCATAGTTCCTGGCAAACACATCCACTGGCTGGGGCCAGCAGGCACAGATTTTAATATGGATAAATGTGTCCTTCAAATGCACATCTGCAGTCTTTGCTTTATTAGGAGAACTTGAATTGAGAGACTGCTCTGTAATTTTTGGGTGGGGTGGTCTTTGATAAGTCACTCAATCGCTCTTAGGGAGACATCTAATCTTTAAGATCAGGTTGTTCTTTCCAATTTTCCCACCCGATTAGCTGCTGCAGGACTAAAATGCAGTGAAACACAAAAGCGCTTTGCACAGCGGAAGTCAATAGGAGGCATCAGAGCTATGTTTCCCCTTCCTCATGAGCATTCATGAGGTGTTCTTATTTATTGAATGCTTCTTTGTAGGAGAATTGCTACTGATAAGTTTTTCTCAGAACAATATTTTGAAAAAAAAAGTTATTTTACTGCACATTTGGCAAATCATCATACACTTACTATAATTGATACGTTTTCCAAAGAAGTCAGTTGCACTCAGCAGAGAGTATGTGGTTTGTGCATATAAAAAACAGCCCAGGGAAAAGAACAATTGGAAAAAAAAAAAAAAAGACCAAAAATTGGGTCACATTTCTTTAAAGGATTCCTGAAAGTCGAATGGAGAAAAGCAGTTAAATCAGTATGCCATTTTTTCTGTTCAATGATGCAGATTTACAACATGGAACATGAGTGCAGCTAAAAACAAACAAACAAACACACAGCACATCAGAAGTTAAAACAACAATAACAACAACAAAAATCAAGCCTCAAACCTGACTGCCTTCTAGGGTGATAACATAGAGTGGTTTCCAGACCTACCTAGAAGAGTGGGCAGTTTGGTCAAATGTATTGAATTTTAGCCAAAAATATGACTTCATTAACTGTTCAGAAAATTGCTGTTTTGTGCTTACACTTCCACTGAGATGCCTACAAGACTTATCCTAGCCATATGTAGCAGACACATTGATGTGCTGCCCAGAATCCCCTTCAAGGACTTGCTTCCAGCTGTGGATGTGTGCGTATCAGGGCTGCCAGCACCTACAGGGTCTGCCTCAGCTACAGAGGGCAGCCTTGATGGAATTCATGTTTTTCTCAGTGCGAAAAAAGAGAATAAAAGTCTGGCAATTTCTGCCTCATGCATGACAACTGGAGGTCAAGCTTTGTCACGCCTGTACCACAGTTTGACTTTTTCCTCTGACTCATCCTGCTTTCTCTCCCGGACTTTCACAGGTGTTGACCCCTGGTAACATTTTACATTCAAAACTCTTACTACCTGCTTTCAGGAATCTAACCTGCCTCACATGCTATCCTTCTAGATGGGAAGAGTAATTCCAGCTATTACTGAACCTTGATGCCTCACACAGGGATTCTAACTTAGGTGGTAACAATGAAAGCCAATAGTTAGACCCACAGGTTTCCCTAGGGGAGTGCTCATCCTCATCTCTGATTGGCATCACTGCCAGAAATGGTCCCACATGCTCCATAGCAAGGATGGGTGATCCTGATAGGCAAGAGCAGAAGATGAAGCCAACATCCATTAAACAGTCAGAGCCTCACACATGTATGGTTTGGCTGAAACAAACACTGTTAAATGAGACTTGAATCCTCTAATCCATGATTATTTTTACCTCTCCAATATTCGACTGTACCCACTTCTCATGTTGAGGATGACTGTTCAGTTGCACATGGATCAGGCATTTCTCACCAAGCAACATTTAATAGATTGCCCCAGATTCAGCTGCAGGTTGAATGGAAAAGTGAACACTTTACCACGTCTTTCCTGTGGTACTGTGACTTAGCTTGGTTCTGTTTCTGGGAATATAGAAGAGTGCAGTGTTCTCGAACTTAGGGTATTTAAAGTGTTGCCTTATTATTTTTTTTGTTATATATAAAAGCAAATAAATAAGATTTAAGACATAAACAAATGGTTAGGGCAGACACAATTGGTTCTCTATCCAGTAGCCATGCTCTCCTCTCTTGCTTTTTGCTAATGTAACCCCAATATGAGAGGGGATAAATTGTGATTTATCTAAACCTACATTGTTCAACACATTGTCATGTGGGGTCATTTAAATTTAAACTAATAAAAGGTAAACAGAATTAAAATTTCAGTTCTGGGACATCTTGGCTTAGTGGGTTAAGTGTCTGACTCTTGATCTCAGCTCAGGTCTTGATCTCAGGGTCATGAATTCAAGCCCCAAGTTGGGCTCCATGCTAGGTGTGGAGCCTACTTAAAAAAAAAAAATAGTTTTTAGTCACACTAGCCCATTTCAAGTGCTTAACTGACGACACATGTGGCTAGTGGCTACCATATTGGAGCACGCAGATATGGACTAGTTTCATCATTATAGAAAATTCTACAGCCCAAGGCTGGTCTAAAACAATCATGGTACCTTATTCTACTTTGTCAGTAGAACTTTTGGTGGGATGACCATAGGTCATCTAATTCTGGCTAATGGCACTTAAGAGAAAGTCTTCTGGGAGATTCTAGGAAATACTGCTTCTCTCAAAGAGACAGAAGTGTGGGAAGAGAAAGCCTTTTGTTTCCTCTTTCTTTCCTGCTTGGGAAGCTGTCATGTGAGGTGAGGACATGGTATGCAGGTGTAGGATCACTGCTGACAAGCAGAGTGGAAGGAATCCACTCTGGACCCTTGGTGGCATTGTCAAGTGGGGGAAACAGATAATAAATAACTACAGAAGCAACTCTATCTAACTGCAGTGGGTAAGTGCTAGGAAGAAAATTGTTGTTCTAAAAGGTCACTAATAAGGATCTCTTTGATAAATCTTATAAACTTCCATTATGGAGTGATCTCCCTCTTGGAGACAGAAAGCAAAGGCTAGGCAAGTTTATTTTTAGTTTTATTTTTTATTTTTATGTACCAATTCTTGTTTATTATTGGCTAAGGACTGCTCCCAGGGGTATTAACTCTGTCCATACAAACTCTTCAGTGAGGGCTTGAACATGTTGCTGCAGCCAGAGGAAGCATTTAGTGGAGAACTGTAGGTGCTCTCAGTAAGGTGGGTTGACACACATGGGGACCCAGTGCTGTGGGAGTGTGGATGGAGGACTGACAGCCAGCAAGTGCCATAAACAGCTAATGTATGTAAAGTAGAACCTACCCCTTGGTACACTCAACAAATGGTAGCAATCATTGCCTTGCATTTGGTACTTGTCATTCATGTTTTTACACACACACACACACACACACATACACACACACTGTTTTACAATACATATTTAAGCTCCTTTCAAGTACTTGCTTTTAAAATTCCTTCCAATGTCCAGCATTGTTCTTTTCCATAGAGGTGCTCAATGGAGTGACTGTCATTTTTCATTCTTTGTTTTTGCTGTAGTTATTTTTTTAAGACAACTTTATTGAGACAATTTTCCCTTTTTAATACTTGACCATCATCCAACCAGCTAACTCTCTTATCTTGTCAGCACTCTGTTTAGAAAAGATAACTAGGAAGAAATAAGCTTAGAAAAAATGTGACATTAGCTTCTCATTTCAGGAAGCATGATGAGGCTATCTTACTGTTTGCTGGCAAACTTGAATGCTAATGTGAATTTTTAAAGGGACATTTTTAAAGGGTTTAAAAAATCGTGGAAGGAAAGATAAGTTGTGTCCATCACACTTAGGATCCTCTTTTAGCAGTGGTCTCAAAATAACTGAGAAGGGTTCCCACCCCTAGTCATATAGCATGTTCATCTCTCTCATTCTGCCTTAAACTTCCTAAAAACTGACAGAAGATCAGTGTAAATGCCTTCAGAAATTTCCAAGTTTTGGCCACATTTATTTTTTTTTATATTCTTTTTACATAAAATCAGGAAAGCTTATTCCACTTTTAGGCCTTGGTTGGCTGCCCAAATATATCCTTCAAAATTAGACCCATTTCTTAGATATGTCTGGAGTCGCGTCAAAAAGGCATCTGAAGCCAAGCCTGGTGTGTTTTTGAAGCTTTACACAGAGAAGATCTCTAAGGATTTCAGCTATGTTGAGGCAATATTTCTGTGGAGGAAACTTGTATCCAGGCTGACATTTTCCACCCTGGGCTTTCTACCTGCTGTGATGTGGAATGGCCAAGATATGAAACCTCTAACATTGGGGTTATAACACAACTTTACAAGCCTCCAAGGGCTTGTTCCTCACAGCCATTGTTCACGGATGCCAGATGATCTAAGAAGATCATGGAAACCTGGCACCTCACTGCTTTTTTGGCTAACACCACCAAAGAAAATTAATTGTTATTGTTTTTGGAAGCTCATCCAGGGCACAAAATAGTAATATTAGCAATTATATATATTTTTTTCTTTTTGGCAGAGGTTGGGGGGTGGGATGATGATGCACACTATGATTTTATTGTAGCTGCCCTAAATAGCCAGCTTCAGGGAAACAAAGTATGTTACATTCCTATGGCTGAAAATCCTATAAAGTTGTAAAGTAAAAGGGCTCCACTAATTTGCCTCAGTTGATGAGATGCAATGACCTGAACCTCCTGTCTGATTCAGCAGGGGCTTGAATTTCTGGTAACTCCTTGCCCCATGGTCAGTTTTCCTAGTAGCCTGTTGATAGCACAGCATTGGGTCAACCTAAATCCTAAATCCTGAAAGCCACTCTTCTTGCAGCCATGACATACCCCAGTGTCATATTCCTACCTTTGATCTTAGCCCCAAGCCATGGTACACTCTCCCTTCACTGTGGCCTCTCATAGACTTGAACCTCTTTCTTGCCTAAAAATTGTACCACTAATTCCATATCCTCCAATAAGTCCCTTTGGATCACCCCACTATTTCTCACATGGGCAGTCTAATTCCTGCCCTGAATTTGCCTCTTAATGCTCTTTGACTTGCTTTCTCTGTTTTATTTTTTCCTACGTGTCTCTTCTGTTCAAAGTATAAGCACAGTTCCAGATTTTGTCTCCCAATATGCTGGTCAAATGGCGAGTGCAGTGTTCATCACCCAGAGGATACAAGAGAAGTCTCTTCAGACAGCCTTAGCAGAAAGAATAGGAGCCCTTTTCTCCTCAGGCTCTAGCAATTGGATGCTAATGCTTCATAAAGTAGAGTTAACCCTCCATATAACTTATGTGTTAGGGCATCTGGAAAGTGTTGGTGGACATATAATAACTTTGGTCATGATTGCCCACCATGTTTCCCCTTCTTAACAACACCCTGACTGAATTCCTTCTGAAGAATTAGTCTTCTTCCATGGTATGTCTTCTTGGAATGTGGGAAAATCCAGGCCTCTTCCTCCTGCTCCATGGAAGCAGGTGGGGTCCCTGTAGTCCCTTTGTCCAGCTCTTCTCCTTGCTCATTGCTCTCCTCAGAACAAATCAAGGAGCTAGCCAAGAACCTGACTTGAGCCAGACTCTGACTTCTAGCATGCTGATTCTAACAGAGACGTACCCAGGAAAAACAATGCTGGAATGTATTCACTCCAAAGGCATACAGATGAGGGGATCAATTAATTCCTGCTGTTCCAATGCCTAGAGTTTCCCTAAGGCATATTCTGGGTTCTTTTTTGTTTCCATTTAATTCTGTAGTCTTCCACCCAGGCAGTGAGCTACATGATATCCCTCCAATTCCTGCTCTCCTTTTAGACATAAATTAAATGTGATGGCTTTCTGTTACTTGCAACCAAATATATAACCAAACCCTTATATATACTTTGCTCTCTCACTGATTTGCTAAGTAACAGTTAGAAATCTCAGAATTGGCCAAGATTTTAGCTTTGCCACCTCCAAAGAAATTTTGCATAGCAGTGTGTCAGAGTGGAAGTATAAATATGATAAAGGCTAATTTTGTTTGAATTCCTTCTGAGATTCCACACGGCATTTGAGGACCTGAATACTTTGGGGAAACCATTAGTTTCCCATTAGAATTTGAATTTAAATCAAATTCAAGAGTCATGTTTTGGTGTGCCTTCACTTTACAGTGCAGGCCTAGAAACAAGGAAACTTCTGATGATCACTCTTTCATTTGATTTCCTGGCTGAATGGATGTGAGAATAGGGGAACATTATGCTTAATCTGCAAGGGTCCAGACATGATTGGAATTGCTCTCTCAGGAAGAGGGTCAGTTGGAGGAACACATGGGGCATGGGAGATGGACTGTGAGGGATGGGAAGAAGGTAGGGTGTGTCAGTCTTACAGAACAAACAAACTGAAGAAATCCTCCAAGAGGTCCTTTCTTACTGGACAGGAGCCCTCCATGGTGCCAAGTCGAATTCAGCTTCAGAATCAAGACCGGTATCTTTGTGAGGCTGGTTGGGGGGCAGAGACTCTGTTTCTCCTCTAGTCCATTAGTCAGAGGGCCCAAAAATATACTGAGGAAACTGCAAAGCCGCATAGACCTCTGTAACTAAAAATGTACCTGCTCACATAGTTTCTGAAAATCCCATGTCGGAATGAGAACCAGGACTGCTGTAACCACAGAGGCTCTGCCAGGGAAAACACTAGAGTCTTCACAGCAAACAGGACTCAACTGGCCCGCCTGGTGGAGGCCATGCAGCAGTCAGCAGGGTGGCAACGGACAAATGATCTGATGCTGAGACAAATAACAAACCTGCTTCGCTATATTGTCTGCCACAAATCAACCGGGAAAGGCACTGCACTCCACGGATTAAGTTTATAATTTACAGAGGAGTTGGACAAAGAAAGAGAAGTTGAACTTGATGGTGTGGCCAATTCAGTTAAAGAATTAAAATAGGTTAAAAAAAATATTAAAAAACCACAGTAAAATTTAACAATTGGTTATTCCCCTTCCAAAACCCATTTTCTACTGTTAACCTCCTACATGAAAATTGGAGACAAGTCTTCATTGATGAATTGGCTGGGTTCCTTCTCTAATTCGTGTTTTAAAAATTTTCTTCCTCAGGATTTTGAACAGGGGGAATATCACATATCTTGAACTGTGCAAATAATTGATCAAAACTGGAGATAAACAAAAAAAATTGAGAGTAGACAAATAGAGACAGTGGAGGAGCTTTGATAGCACTTTGTTCTAATAATGCTTGAGAACCTTAACCACCACTGCAGCACAGAGCACGTCATCTTTGTCAAAACTCCTGTGTTTCTTGTAGGAAAGGAGGGAAAAGAAGGGTCTGGAAGCATGACTTCTCCAGGCACTGGCTTATTCAGGGGGTGGGGATGAAAAAAGTGAGACTCACGAGTGGAGGGTTCAATCAATTTATCCAAAGACCCACTGACCCGAAAGAGCATTAGAGAGATGTTCCATTATATTTCTCAGCTCAAGTCTGGCTTTCTTTGATTGGTTCCTTGAAAACAGGCGTCCTTATCCAGAGATGGGGGTCTAAGAAAAGGGCACACCGTTGGGGAAATAAATGTCTGATACAAGAAAATAGCTCCCTTATTTATGCCTTATGAGACCCTTCTTGCCTCAAGCTTTGGGAGCAGAGCTGGGCACTGGCATAGTTCTTGGGACATCTCCCCCAGGCTTGCTTCCAGAGATCTCTCTTCCATGGTGGAGTGCATACCCCTCCTCCATCTCTTAATTATCACCTCCATTTCCTTCTCGTACTTCCTAGCTCTGCTTGTAGGGGTTGGCCTTGGCTGGGGGTGAGATGCTATTTGGCTCCTAGGCAAAACACCAGAGGCCCCACTCCAGACTTGCCAGGGAATGCATCAGCTTGGGGGCTGGGGTGGTGGCAAGGCTCAGAGCTGGTGAACGGAGAATGACACTAGATGAAGAACAAGGTGGAAGAGCTCCAGGGCAGGGTCAGGACCAGTGGTGTATTTGTTAACTGCTTCTCAAAAAATTCCAGACGACAACAACAGCAACAACAAAATCCTGATTTATAGCATTTGCCAATTTCTATGGTGTAAATACTCCTACTATGGCAACATGGCTCATTTCAGGCTACTAGTGTTTACTACCAGCTCTCAAAACTCCTGAATACTTAGCACTTGGCTCTTCTGAGCTGGGAGGAGCCATCTTCATTGGCTCAGTGTCCAAGTACTCGTGGACTCAACTTTGCTCAAGGCACCACATCAAGAATCTTGAAAATGGAAGGATGTCAAGTCTAAGGTGAATGAAACATAACATAATTCAAACTTATTCTTAAGTACCATGGAAAAGAGAACAGTGTCCCCTTTTTGGGGTGATGGGAAAACTCCATAAAACAGGGACCAATTAGAGTTCTATCGATGGACGGAAGAGCCAGGGAAGTGCAAAGAGGCAGAATACTAGGATGAGGGATACAGTTGTGTAGAAATAACTAACATTTTTAATCATTTACTATGTACTCTGAATAATCCTGAATACTATACTGTTATTAGTTAATTTGATCCCAAACAACCACATGAAGTTGTTGCTATTATTATTCCCATTTTAGGAGTGAAGGTTTTTTTTTTTTTTTTTTTTTTTTAAGATTTATTTATTTGTTAGAGAGAGAGAGAGAGAACACATGAGTGGAGGGAGGGGCAGAGGGAGAGGGAAAGAGAGAATCTCAAGCACAGACCTTGATGCAGTGCTCTATCTCACGACCCTGAGATCATGACCTGAACTGAAATTGAGAGTCAGACACCTAACCAACTGAGGCAGCCTGGGAGTGAAGGTTTATGTTTATGGTGAAGAATTGGGGAAATAGTTTTGGGTATATTGAAGGTGTGCCACCTCCATTGTGCACCCAATCCTCTGGTCTGAAGATACACTGACGTTTTAGAATTTGATTTTGTTCCCCTCTAGGAGTGCTTTCTGACTGCCTTAGGCTGGTTTGTGTGTTCAGCAAATGGTCCCTGAGTGAATTCGAGTCCTGAAGGAAAAAGGGAAGAGCCAGAGAAATTGTCCCTATGAAATTTGACCTCTAGTTCATCTAAATGGTTTTGTCCAGGGAGGAGGACTGAGAAATTTTGCTCCTATTTTATTAATTTGCATCAGTAAGAGTCCTGCCTCGGGACATCTTAATAGGAGTGTCAGATTAAGGACATGGATTGAGTGGTGGGTTTTAAGTCCTTGCAATCAATACCTGGCCACCAATTTTGCAGTGCTGAGTTCTCGGCACAGCCAATGCTTTTAGAGTGGCTTGAAAAGTGACAATCTCGAGGAAAGGAGATGTAGGACTATGGCCCTAACAAAAACAGAAATGAATAGCAATGAGAAAACAAAAACAAAACCCTAAAACTCCAAACTCCAACAACAAAACACACTGAAACAGCACCAAAACATGATAGTGATGTAGATGCTAAATAATTATTTTCATGGGCACGCAAGTACGAATGTTTGTACACAGAACATTTTTCTCCTGCTTACTTCCAGTTGTGTTTGTTTGAGGAGTGTTTTGGAGGAAAAAGATGCCAAGTGTAAGTGGGTTGCATAGGATAAGGCTTTGAGGTACCTTTATAGTGGGGGGCGGGGCAGGGGCAGCATCTGTCAGGAGGAGTGGGCATTCAGCAGGCAAATGTGACCTCTATACACTTTCTCACAGATGATCAAGAGTTCCATGCGGGCATAAAATCCTATGTGTCGAGAGGCAGCAAGATGGAGCTGCTGGTTTTCTTTAATGTCTTTGCAACATGTGTGAATCACTGAACAAACATGGGTGACCAATTTACCAAAAGACAATGGAGGTGTGGGTCTGTGTGCCTTAGGTACAGATAAGTGCTTTTAATACCTTTTTTTTTTTTTGCTTTTGTTCATGTTCAACTGTTGCTTTTTGATTCTCCTTGTCTCACAGCGACTTTTTACTCTTTGTGCTGTAGCTAAACCCAATTCAAAAACAACATTTATGTGATACTAATATTCTGACCAATGAAAATAAGCTTAAAAAAATGATGTGAGCAGAGGGTAGAGGACACACCATTGGTTTCTAATCCTGAATTCAAACTCACCTGCTTTAAAGTGTCTTTGGCCTGACCACTTTCAAATAACTTTCTCTGTCTGCTTGGCCAAAATAGCATGAAAAAGTTTTCTCATTGTATTTCAAAACGAAAAATGTTCCGTCTACATCTGGAAATACTAAAAAATGTGCTTTCTTACAGTATTTTTTTTTTTTTTTACTAGGTATGGACAAGGTTCTGACCCTTATTATTGGAACTCAAATCCAGATGGAGTTTGGTAAGGTTCTAATCATTTGAGGGGTATTCTTTTTTGAAGATTTGTACATCTTTAGGGGAATTTCTACTTTAAAGAAGTTATCATTTGTGGGAGGTCCGTTATGAAGATTTTAAATAGTTTGGGGGAATTTCTCTGTCTTTGAAGATGTCTATAATTCAGTGAAAACATTTGCCAACTGAGATGGTCACATTTCCCTACTACAAAAACCTCTCCTTCGAAAATGAATCAAATCCCTCTTTTAATGTATTGCCTGTATGGAGGCTTAAGGGTTTTTTCTTTCTTTTCTTTGCTAACACTGGAAACACTGAAAAGAACATTCTTGTGTTTGAGTGAAAGTAAGATTTAAAGTGATACTGGGAGACAACCAAAATAGCAAAATAATAAACGCATAAGTTAATATCATTGAGTGGAAGATTAAAATAGCAGTGATCAAAGACAAGGGTGGTTCAATGTGTGACATTTCTTTCTTGTAACTTATTGTGTCTTATGGAAGTTTTATTGTCTGGGGAAAAAAAAGGTTCAAAGGCGGTTTTAAAAATGCTTAGTTAAAGGCTAAAGTCAATATGGTTTAAAAGGTAACTGATCTGTAGATGAGCTAATAACCACCAACAGCATCATCTTTTTCCCCAGTCTGTGGCTGACAGAACCCCCTCCCTCCTGCCCCACAGCCTGTATGAAGGCAGGAGTCAGACCAGCTTCAGCTCCGGAGGTTTTCAGTCTCCAAACCATTGGCTCCATGGAACTGGACTCTTTTAGGCTCTGGATTGATATTGTTCAAGGGCACTTGGCTCTGGTACCCTGGTGCTCTGGTACCTTGGCTTACTTTCAACATTTTGATACCAATATTAACACTTTTGTTGCGTGTATTATGGTAATCCTGGAGTCCATTTGGCATTCAGAAATATTTATTTAGCAGATATTTAGCAAATACTGTGTTCCAGACACAAGACACAGACACAAGACTAGGTGCTTGGCTATGAAATGTCTGTCCTGGACAATCTTACCTTCAAATGGAGGACTTAAGATCACAAGCAGTTTAGCAAATGCCTCGGGTCCCCCCATGACTCCCCTTGGCCCGTTCGTGATTGCCGCTGCAGCTGCAGCTGCAGCTGGGGAGGACAGTCCAAGCAAGCACAGCCTCCTCTTCTGGGAAGTGTCCATGACAAGGGCTTGTAGAAAGTGCTTGCAGGATGTTTCCCCACTTTCTCCCTCAGGGACTGCTCTATCTGTGGGTGGTTTATCAGAAGAGAAAGGATGGGGGCGCCGGGGTAGCTCAGTTGGTTAAGCATCTGACTCTTGATTTAGGCTCAGGTCCTGATCTAAGTGTTGTGGGATCAAGCCCTGCATTGGGCTCTGTGCTTAGCATGGAGTCAGCTTATCCCTCTCCCTCTGTTCCTCTCCCTGGCTTGCACGCGCTCTCTCTCTCAAATAAATAAATAAAATCTAAAAAAAAAAAAAAAAGAAAAAGAAAAAGGATGTTAGTGACTGCAGTGGCCTGAACAACCAGGGTTGGGGTAGGGGAGCCTGGAAGTGAATATCACAGCGTCTCTTGCTTCGGGGACATCCCTCCAACTCCTGTGGTCTTTGGCAGTACTTGGTCGGGCCCACGTAACTATGTTCCCTTCTTGCATGTCTCATTCTCTTTCCTTCCTCATTCCTGACTCCTAGAATCACTTTCTAGATAAATGACCTATGCCCAAATATTTGCTCTGCTTTCAGGGAAAACCTAACTAAGACAAAAAAACCCCCAAAAAACAACAACAACAAAACAACAACAAAATACACACTATTAAACATCACTATATAATATATAAGAAGGAATATATGCTATGTGAAAGAATTGAGCAGGGCAGTGAGGCTGCGAGCGCAGGGTTGGAGCAGAAGATGGCTGGTTGAGATTTTATTTATTTATTTTTTTAAAGATTTATTTATTTATTTTCAGTGAGAGAGAGAGAGCACAAGTGTGGGGAGGGGCAAAGGGAGAGGCAGACTCCCCACTGAGCAGGGAGCCCGATACGGGACTCAATCCCAGGACCCTGGGATCATGACCTGAGCTGAAGGCAGACGCTTAATGACTGAGCCACCCAGGTGCCCTGGTTGGAATTTTAAATAGTGTGGTCAGGAGACACCCACTAGTAAAGTAACATTTGAACAAAAAATGGAAGATGGTGAGTGAGTTGGCCCAAAAGATATATGGAGAAGAGAGTTCCCAGGAGTGGGGGAAGCAGTGCTAAGGCCCTGACGCTGGAGCCTGTGTGGTATATTGTTGCAAGGGTGAGACTTAGGGACAGGGGATGGGATCAGAGGTAAGAGGGCAGGAACGACTTTAACGTGATAGCCCACAGAAGGTTGCAGACCAAGGAGCTCCCCACACAGAGACTGGGCTGGTAAAATGTGCTCCCTTCCCTTCCGACTTGTCCATTATGGCAAGGGAATCAGACAGTAATTATACCTCCCTATTTGATTTCTGACCTCATTCATTCCTCTGTAAAATGAAGATGACAATTCTTATTGTTATTAAATTTGTAGATGTCAAAGTCAAGATTTCTGGGGAAAGGTGGAGTTTTAGAATCTTTATTTTCTTGAGAAATAATTATTTTCAAGCCTCTTGTCTCCATATCTAAGGAAAGTCACCAGATGGAAGAATGAGATTCCTTTTGTTCCTGAAGCTATTTTGATTTCCAAGCTTCAAACGAACATTTTGGAGCATGATAATCTGTTATTGACATGGCGGAGAGTAGTCCCAAATGGAAGAGATGTGAATATGCAAGTACATTTTATTTTGGAGATTTCAGATTAGCTTCCCCATTTGCTACTTTACTGTCTAATGAAATATGAGAGCATGAGTGTGTGTTAACATTTTCTTTCACATATTTTTATTGTTCCTACTTAAAATTTGAACTTTAATTTACAAATTAGTGTTGATGCAAGACTAACTGGCTTCTTGATAATTAGCTTTGATATTTGTTCTTTTCTGATGAATTTCTTTTCTCAACTTCAAAATATAACATTTTACTTTTGTGTTAATAGTCATCTGAGAAGCTAAAGCCTCCTTCCCTCCCTCCCTTTCTCCTTTTCTTCCCCCTCCCTTCCTTCCTAGACATCTGTCCACCTGTACGTAGTCATCTGTGCAAAGCATACCCAGAATTGTACACAGAATCGTAACTGTGGAAAACTCCTGTGATGTCAATTACATCTGTACTTTAGGATGTCATTCCTTTACTTTCGTAAAAACATTTTTTTATCATGTTATGTTAATCACCATACATCACATCATTAGTTTTCTTTATTATGTTATATTAATCACCATACATTACATCATTAGTTTTTGATGTAGTGTTCCATGATTCATTGTTTGTGCATAACACCCAGTGCTCCATGCAGAACGTACCCTCTTTAATACCCATCACCAGGCTAACCCATCCCCCCACCCCCTCCCCTCTAGAACCCTCAGTTTGTTTTTCAGAGTCCATAGACTCTCATGGTTCATCTCCCCGTCCAATTTCCCCCCCTTCATTCTTCCCCTCCTGCTATCTTCTTCTTCTTCTTTTTTTTTTTTTTTTTAACATATAATGTATTATTTGCTTCAGAGGTACAGATCTGTGATTCAACAGTCTTGCACACTTCACAGCGCTCACCATAGCACATACCCTCCCCAATGTCTATCACCCAGCCACCCCATCCTTCCCACCCCCCACCACTCCAGCAGCCCTCAGTTTGTGTCCTGAAATTAAGAATTCCTCATATCAGTGAGGTCATATGATACATGTCATTCTCTGATTGACTTATTTTGCTCAGCATAATACCCTCCAGTTCCATCCACGTCATTGCAAATGGCAAGATTTGATTCTTTTTGATGGCTGCATAATATTCAATTGTATATATATACCACCTTTTCTTTATCCGTTCAGCTGTCGATGGACATCTTGGCTCTTTCCACAGTTCAGCTATTGTGGACATTGCTGCTATAAACATCGGGGTGCACATACCCCTTTGGATCCCTACATTTGTATATTTGGGGTAAATACCCAGTAGTGCAATTGCTGGATCGTATGGTAGCTCTATTTTCAACTTTTTGAGGAACCTCCATACTGTTTTCCAGAGTGGCTGCACCAGCTTGCATTCCCACCAACAGTGTAGGAGGGTTCCCCTTTCTCCACATCCCCGCCAACATCTGTCATTTCCTGACTTGTTAATTTTAGCCATTCTGACTGGTGTGAGGTGGTATCTCATTGAGGTTTTGATTTGGATTTCCCTGATGCCGAGCAATGTTAAACACTTTTTCATGTGTCTGTTGGTCATTTGTATATCTTCTTTGGAAAAATGTCTGTTCATGTCTTCTGCCCATTTCTTGATTGGATCATTTGTTCTTTAGGTGTTGAGTTTAAGAAGTTCTTTATAGATTTTGGATACTAGCCCTTTATCTGATATGTCATTTGCAAATATCTTCTCCCATTCTGTCGGTTGTCTTTTGGTTTTGTTGACTATTTCTTTTGCTGTGCAAAAGCTTTTTATCTTGATGAAGTCCCAATAGTTCCCTTTTGCCCTTGCTTCCCTTGCCTTTGGTGATGTTTCTAGGAAGAAGTTGCTGAGGCTGAGGTCAAAGAGGTTGCTGCCTGTGTTCTCCTTTAGGATTTGGATGGACTCCTGTCTCACATTGAGGTCTTTCAACCATTTGGAGTCTCTTTTTGTGTGTGGTGTAAGGAAATGGTCCAGTTTCATTCTTCTGCATGTGGCTGTCCAATCTTCCCAACACCATTTGTTGAAGAGACTGTCTTTATTCCATTGGACATTCTTTCCTGCTTTGTTGAAGATTAGGTGACCATAGAGTTGAGGGTCCATTTCTGGGCTCTCTATTCTGTTCCATTGATCTATGTGTCTGTTTTTGTGCCAGTACCATACTGTCTTGATGATGACAGCTTTGTAATAGAGCTGGAAGTCGGAATTGTGATGCTGTCAGCTTTGCTTTGCTTTTTCAACATTCCTCTGGCTATTCGGGGTCTTTTCTGGTTCCATACAAATTTTAGGATTATTTGTTCCATTTCTTTGAAAAAAGTGGATGGTATTTTGATGGGGATTGCATTGAATGTGTAGATTGCTCTAGGTAGCATTGACATCTTCACAATATTTGTTCTTCCAATCCGTGAGCACGGAACGTTTTTCCATTTCTTTGTGTCTTCCTCAATTTCTTTCATGAGTATTTTATAGTTTTCAGAGTACAGATAGTTTGCCTCTTTGGTTAGATTCATTCCTAGGTATCTTATGGTTTTGGGTGCAATTGTAAATGGGATCGACTCTTTAATTTCTCTTTCTTCTGTCTTGTTGTTGGTGTATAGGAATGCCACTGATTTCTGTGCATTGATTTTATATCCTGCCACTTGACTGGTACCTTGACTCAATTCCTATATGAGTTCTAGCAGTTTTGGAGTGGAGTCTTTGGGGTTTTTCACATAAAGTATCATATCATCTGCAAAGAGTGAGAGTTTGACTTCTTTGTCAATTCAGATGCCTTTTATTTCTTTTTGTTTTCTGATTGCTGTGGCTAGGACTTCTAATACTATGTTGAATAGCAGTGGTGATAGTGGAAATCCCTGCCGCATTCCTGACCTTAGGGGGAAAGCTCTCAGGTTTCCCCATTGAGAATGATATTCGCTGTGGGTTTCTCATTGATGGTTTTTATGATATTGAGGTATGTACCCTCTCTACTTATACTCTGAAGAGTTTTGATCAAGAAAGGATGCTGTACTTTGTCAAATGCTTTTTCTGCATCTATTGAGAGGATCATATGGTTCTTGTTCTTTCTTTTATTAATGTATTGTATCACATTGATTGACTTGTGGATGTTGAACCAACCTTGCAGCCCAGGGATAAATCCCACTTGGTCATGGTGAATAATCCTTTTAATGTACTGTTGGATCCTATTGGCTAGTATTTTGGTGAGAATTTTGGCATCCGTGTTTATCAAGGATATTGGACTGTAATTCTCCTTTTTGATGGGGTCTTTGGTTTGGGGATCAAGGTAATGGGGCCTCAAAAAACGAGTTTGGAAGTTTTCCTTCCATTTCTATTTTTTGGAACACTTCCAGAAGAATAGGTATTAATTCTTCTTGAAATGTTTGGTAGAATTCCCCTGAGAAGCCATCCGGCCCTGGGCTTTCATTTGTTGGGAGATTTTTGATGACTGCTTCAATTTCCTTAATGGTTATAGGTCTGTTCAGGTTTTCTATTTATTCCTATTTCAGTTTTGGTAGTTGATACATCTCTAGGAATGAATCCATTTCTTCCAGGTTATCTAATTTGCTGGCATAGAATTGCTCATAATATGTTCTTATAATTGTTTGTATTTCTTTGGTGTTGGCTGTGATCTCTCCTCTTTCATTCATGATTTTATTTATTTGGGTCATTTCTCTTTTCTTTTTGATAAGTCTGGCCAGGGGTTTATCCATCTTGTTAATTCTTTCAAAGAATCAGCTCCTAGCTTGTTGATCTGTTCCACTGTTCTTTTGGTTTCTATTTCATTGATTTTTGCTCTGATCTTTATTATTTCTCTTCTCCTGCTGGGTTTAGGCTTTATTTGTTGTTCTCTCTCCAGCTCCTTTAGATGTAGGGTTACGCTCTGTATTTGAGACCTTTCTTGTTTCTTGAAAAAGGCTTTTATTGCTAGATACTTTCCTCTTAGGACTGCCTTTGCTGCATCCCAAAGATTTTGAACAGCTGTGTTTTCATTTTCATTTGTTTCCATGAATGTTTTTAATTCTTCTTTAATTTCCTGGTTGACCCATTCATTCTTTAGTAGGATGCTCTTTAGCCTCCATGTATTTGAGTTCTTTCTGACTTTCTTTTTGTGATTGAGTTCTAGTTTCAAAGCAGTGGTCTGAAAATATGCAAGGAATGATCCCAATCTTTTGGTACCAGTTGAGACCTGATTTATGACCTAGGATGTGATCTATTCTGGAGAATGTTCCATGGGCACTAGAGAAGAATGTGTATTCCATTGCTTTGGGATGGAATGTTCTGAATATGTCTGTGAAGTCCATTTGGTCCAGTGTGTTATTTAAAGTCTTTACTACCTTGTTGATCTTTTGCTTAGATGATCTGTCCATTTCAGTGAGGGGGGTGTTAAAGTCCCCCACTATTATTGTATTGTTGTCTATGTGTTTCTTTGCTTTTGTTATTAATTGCCTTATATAATTGGCTGCTCCCATGTAAGGGGCATAGATATTTACAATTGTTAGATCCTCTTGTTGGATAGACCCTTTAAGTAGGATATAGTGTCCTTCCTCATTTCTTATTATAGTCTTTGGTTTAAAATCTAATTGGTCTGACCATGGGAAAAAAAAGCCATGAATTCTATGTGCTGTATTCCCCTAGTGCTGGAGTTTTGCTGTTCTCATTGATCGGTAAACTTGGTCTTGGCTGGATATTCTTGCTGATCTTCCGTGGGAGGGGCCTGTTGCAGTGATTCTCAAATGTCTTTGCCCGAGGTGGAATTGCCCTGTCCTTGCGAGGGCCGAGCTAAGTAATCTGCTTGGGTTTGCTCTCGGGAGCTTTTGTTCCCTGCAAGCTTTCGCACAACTTTGAAAGATGAGAGTGAAAATGGTGGCCTCCTAATCTCCGTCCTGGAGGAGCCGAGAACTCAGGGCCCCACTCCTCAATGAGCCCCCAGAGAAAAGCAGTCAGTCACTCCTGTCTCCCCAGTCTCTGGCCGCACTTCATGCTCACCCGGCCTGGGACCAAGCTTTTCTATCTCTGGCACCCGACCCCGTGTGGAGTCTCCAAACCCAGCCGATTCCTGTGGTAAGCTTCCGCGCTGCTCCTCCCGGGGGAGGAAGGGGAGTCCTCCCGGATCTGCTGCTTGCTGGGTCTCTGCTGGAAGAGCAGTGGCCTGACTGTGCCGTGGATCATGGTTTATGGCAACCCCGAGCTGAGAGCCCACTCCTCAGCTCCGTCTTGTCAGCCAGCTTCCCTGCTCCAATACCTGAGAGCTCTGCCGCACTCAGGCACCCCCAGTTTTTCTGTGACCCCAAGGGTCCTGAGACCACACTGTCCCAGCGAGGGTTCCATCCCCCTGCTTAGCCACTGGAACGATGTCCCTCAGCGGAGCAGACTTCTAAAAATTTTGATTTTGTGCTCCGCTACTCTATCACTTGCTGGGAGCTGGCTGACGGAGGCCCCCCTCCCCTGCCATTTATCTTCCTGAATAGGGCCTGGGATTCACTTCTCCACAGGTCCTACCTTCCAGAAAGTGGTTGCTTTTGTGTTTGGAGTTGCTGCTATTCTTTTCTTCAATCTCCTATTGAGTTTGTAGGTGTTCTGAGTGGTTTGATAACTATATAGCTGAATTCCTGGGATGCGAAGAAATTTAGATCCCCTACTCCTCTGCCATCTTGTTTCTTGCTTTCTGTAAATGGTATTGTTTTGTTTGTTACATTTTTGGATTGCTAATTTCTTTTTTTTTTTAAGATTTTATTTATTTATTGGACAGAGAGACACAGCGAGAGAGGGAACACAAGCAGAGGGAGTGGGATAGGGAGAAGCAGAGTAAAGAGCCCGATGTGGGGTTCGATCCCAGGACCCTGGGATCATGACCTGAGCCGAAGGCAGATGCTTAATGACTGAGCCACCCAGGCACCCCTGGATTGCTAATTTCTAGCCTGTAAGAATATAACAGATTTTACATATTGATCTTGTATCTTGCACTTTTTTTCCTTGGTCAGTCTAGCTGGAGTTTGTCAATTTTTTTCATCTTTTCAAAGAATCAACTTTTGGTATTGTTGATTTTTCTCTGCTATTTTTCTATATTTTATTTACTTAAGTTCTAATCTTTTTTGTTTTTCTTTCTGTTCATTTTAGGTTTAGTTTGCTCTTCTTTTTCTAGTTCTTTATGGAGATATCCTGGGTTATTAATTTGAATTTTTTTCTTTTTTAATGTGTTTATAGCTATACATTTCTCTCAGCACTGTTTTCACTGCATCCTATAAGTTTTAGTATATTATGTTTTCGGTTTTGTTCCTATCAAACTATATTCTGATTTATTTTTCGACCCATTATTCACTTAGGAGTAATTCTAATTTCCATATATTTGTGAATTTTCCAAATTTCCATCTCTTGCTGGTTTGTAATTTAATTCATTGCAGTTGATGAATATACTTTGTATGATTTTAGTCATTTTAAACTTATTGAAACTTCTTTTGTGGTATATCCTGGAGAACAGTCCATGAGCACTTGAGAAGAATGTGTATTCTGGTGTTTGGGTGGAGTGTTCTATAGATGTCTGTTAGGTCTAGTTGGTTTATAGGATTATTCAAACCTATTATTTCTCACTTATCTTGTCTAGTTGTTCTATCCATTATTGGTTGTGCAATTTTGGGATCACCAAATATTCTTATTGAATTGTCTATTTCTCTCTTTGATTCTGTCAGTTTTTGCTTGATTTGTTTTGGGGCTCTGCTGTTAGGTATACATATGTCATAATTGTTATATCTTCTTGAAATAATCCTTTTATCATTATAAAATTTCATTCTTTGTCTCTAGTAATCTTTTCTTGTTTTAAATTCCATTTTGTCTGATATTGGTATAGTCACTTTAGCTTCTTTTGGTTACTGTTTGCATGGAATATCTTTTTTATTCTTTTACTTTCAATTTATTTGTGCCTTTGAATCTAAAGTGAATCTCTTATAGACAGTGTGTAGTTGAATCATTTAAAAAAGTCCATTCTGCCAATTTCTTTTGTTAGAGAGCTTAGTCTATCTACACTTAATATAATTATGGATAAGGAAGGATTTACTTTTTCCATTTTGTTATTTGTTTTCTATATTTTTTTTGTTCCACTCTTTCTCTTTCACTCCTGAATTTTCTTATGTATTAGATATTTTCTACTGTACCATTGTAATTCTTTCACTATTTTAAAAATTATTTTCATTGTGGTTGCCCTGGTGATTACAATGAATATATTAATTTATAAAAAATTATTTCATATTAATACCAACTTAATTTTATACTATGCAAAAACTTTGTTCCTATATAGATCCATTCCCCCCTCCTTTATACTGTTAGTATCACAATCCATCTTTATTCATTTGTGCCCATAATCAGATTTATAATTATTTCTTATGTGATTGTATTTTAAATCAGATGAAAAAAATGAATTACAAACAAAAATACATTTACATTATTTTTAATATTTACTTCCAAAATTAAATTTACTGCTGTTCTTTATTTTTTCTTGAAGATTTGAATTACTGTCTAGTAATCTTTCATTTCAATTTGAAGGACTTCCAGGTCAGGCCTACTAGTGATAAAGTCTCTCAGGCTTTTTTTAAATTCTGGGAATGCTTTGATTCTCTTTCATTTTTGAAGTACAGTTTTGCCAGACATAAAATTCTTAGTTAATGGTGTTTTTCTTTCAGCATTTAGAATGTATCATCTGATTTTCTTCTGGTCTCCATAATTTCTGATGACAAATTGGTTGTTAATCTTTTGAAGACCCTTGTACATGGGGAGAGTCCTTCTGTTTTACCGCTTTCAAGATTCTTTCTTTGTGGTCAGTTTTCTACAGTCTAACATGGTTTGTCTAGGTTGGATCTCTTTATCCTCCTTGAAGTTCATTAAGCATTTCAGATGTATAGATTAATGTTTTCATCAAATTTGGGAAGATTTTGCCACTATTTCTTCAGATAATCTTTTTTATTTTTATTTACTTATTTATTTATTTTAATTTTTTATAAAAGATTTTTATTTTTAAGTAATCCCTACCCCTAATGATCAAGGTCACATGCTCTACCGACTGAGCCAGTCAGATGCCCTTCTTCAGATAATCTTTCTAACCTTTCTCTCTTCCCTTTTCTTCTGAGATTTCTATTATGTGTATGTTATTATGTTGGATGATGTCCCATAGATTTCCGAGGCTCTCTTAATTTTTCTACCTTCCTTTTCTTTCTCTTACGCCTCAGGCTGGATAATTTCAATTGAGTTGCTCTCAAGTGTGATTTTTAAAAAGTTTTTATGTTGTGGATTTTTCACTTGATAGGACAGCATTCAATGGATGTGAAACTTGAAACTCCTGTTTTGGGGAATTCATTGAAATTTTATTATGCCCTAACAGAAGCTCAAATTTGTGACAATTTCTTCTGTGTTTGAAAATAATGTATGTTCTTTCATTGCCACATTCAAGGTTCTGTGTACATCTTAATATAATCTTTAGTTTATATAGGTTTTAGCTTTACACAATTCTGGGAGCTTTTAAATTGTTTATGTATGAAAGAAGTATTTAAAATTTTTCTTTAATGAAATTGTGGAATAGTAAAATTTTTAATTTATGTCAACGTTGTTTTTTATATATTTTACTGATAAGTATATCATAACTAATGATGGTATCATCTTGTAAATTTCATTTCTTGTCAATATGTGACATTCTATGTTATTCTTTTCAGAGAGTCTTATTTCACACTGCAACAGCAGAGTTGAGTAGTTGTCACCAGACTGTGTGGCTTCCAAAGACTAAAATAGTTAATATTTGATTCTTATTTTTGCTTTGACTTTTTTTAATTGTTATGTTAATCACCATACATTACATCATTAGTTTTTGATGTAGTATTCCATGATTCATTGTTTGCATATAACACTCAGTGCTCCATACAGAACGTGCCCTCTTTAATACCCATCACCAGGCTAACCCGTCCTCCCACCCCCCTCCCCTCTAGAACCCTCAGTTTGTTTCTCAGAGTCCAAGGTCTCTCATGGTTCATCTCCCCCTCCGATTCCCCGCCCCTACATTCTTCCCCTCCTGCTATCTTCTTCTTCTTCTTTTTTTTTTTTTTTTAACATATATTGCATTATTTGTTTCAGAGGTACAGATCTGTGATTCAACAGTCTTGCACAATTCATAGCACTCACCATAGCACATACCCTCCCCAAAGTCTATCACCCAGCCACCCCATCCCTCCCACCCCACTCCCCACTCCAGCAACTCTCAGTTTGTTTCCTGAGATTAAGAAATCCTCATATCAGTGAGGTCATATGATACATGTCTTTCTCTGTTTGACTTATTTCGCTCAGCATAACACCCTCCAGTTCCAACCACGTCGTTGCAAATGGCAAGATCTCATTCCTTTTGATGGCTGCATAATATTCCATTGTATATATAGACCACATCATCTTTATCCATTCAGTTGTCGATGGACATCTTGGGTCTTTCAACAGTTTGGCTATTGAGGACATTGCCGCTATAAACATCGGGGTGCACATACCCCTTCGGATCCCTACATTTGTATCTTTGGGGTAAATACCCAGTAGTGCAATTGCTGGATCATATGGTAGCTCTATTTTCAACTTTTTGAGGAACCTCCATACTGTTTTCCAGAGTGGTTGCACCAGCTTGCATTCCCACCAACAGTGTAGGAGGGTTCCCCTTTCTCCACATCCCCGCCAACATCTGTCATTTCCTGACTTGTTAATTTTAGCCATTCTGACTGGTGTGAGGTGGTATCTCATTGAGGTTTTGATTTGGATTTCCCTGATGCCGAGCGATGTTGAACACTTTTCATGTATCTGTTGGCCATTTGGATGTCTTCTTTGGAAAAATGTCTGTTCATGTCTTCTGCCTATTTCTTGATTGGATTCTTTGTTCTTGGGGTGTTGAGTTTGATAAGTTCTTTATAGATTTTGGATACTAGCCCTTTATCTGATATGTCATTTGCAAATATCTTCTCCCATTCTGTCGGTTGTCTTTTGGTTTTGTTGACTGTTTCTTTTGCTGTGCAAAAGCTTTTTATCTTGATGAAGTCCCAATAGTTCCTTTTTGCCCTTGCTTCCCTTGTCTTTGGTGATGTTTCTAGGAAGAAGTTGCTGAGGCTGAGGTCAAAGAGGTTGCTGCCTGTGTTCTCCTTTAGGACTTGGATGGATTCCTGTCTCACATTGAGGTCTTTCAACCATTTAGAGTCTCTTTTTGTGTGTGGTGTAAGGAAATGGTCCAGTTTCATTCTTCTGCATGTGGCTGTCCAATCTTCCCAACACCATTTGTTGAAGAGACTGTCTATTCCATTGGACATTCTTTCCTGCTTTGTTGAAGATTAGGTGACCATAGAGTTGAGGGTCCATTTCTGGGCTCTCTATTCTGTTCCATTGATCTATGTGCCTGTTTTTGTGCCAGTACCATACTGTCTTGATGATGACAGCTTTGTAATAGAGCTGGAAGTCCGGAATTGTGATGCCGCCAGCTTTGCTTTTCTTTTTCAACATTCCTCTGGCTATTTGGGGCTTTTTCTGATTCCATACAAATTTTAGGAATGTTTGCTCCATTTCTTTGAAAAAAGTGGATGGTATTTTGATGGGGATTGCATTGAATGTGTAGATTGCTCTAGGTAGCATTGACATCTTCACAATATTTGTTCTTCCAATCCATGAGCATGGAACGTTTTTCCATTTCTTTGTGTCTTCCTCAATTTCTTTCATGAGTATTTTATAGTTTTCTGAGTACAGATCCTTTGCTTCTTTGGTTAGATTTATTCCTAGGTATCTTATGGTTTTGGGTGCAATTGTAAATGGGATCGACTCCTTAATTTCTCTTTCTTCTGTCTTGTTGTTGGTGTATAGGAATGCCACTGATTTCTGTGCATTGATTTTATATCCTGCCACTTGACTGAATTCCTGTATGAGTTCTAGCAGTTTTGGGGTGGAGTCTTTTGGGTTTTCCACATAAAGTATCCTATCATCTGCAAAGAGTGAGAGTTTGACTTCTTCTTTGCCAATTCGGATGCCTTTGATTTCTTTTTGTTTTCTGATTGCTGTGGCTAGGACTTCTAATACTATGTTGAATAGCAGTGGTGATAGTGGACATCCCTGCCGCGTTCCTGACCTTAGGGGGAAAGCTCTCAGTTTTTCCCCATTGAGAATGATATTCGCTGTAGGTTTTTCATAGATGGTTTATTTTGATATTGAGGTATGTACTCTTTATCCCTTGTACTCTGAAGCGTTTTGATCAAGAAATGATGCTGTACTTTGTCAAATGCTTTTTCTGCATCTATTGAGAGGATCATATGATTCTTGTTCTTTCTTTTATTTATGTATTGTATCACGTTGATTAATTTGTGGATGTTGAACTAACCTTGGAGCCCAGGGATAAATCCCACTTGGTCGTGGTGAATAATCATTTTAATGTACTGTTGGATCCTATTGGCTAGTATTTTGCTGAGAATTTTTGCATCCATGTTCATCAAGGATATTGGTCTGTAATTCTACTTTTTGATGGGGTCTTTGTCTGGTTTGGGGATCAAGGTAATACTGGCCTCATAAAATGAGTTTGGAAGTTTTCCTTCCATTCCTATTTTTTGGAACAGTTTCAGAAGAATAGGTATTAATTCTTCTTTAAATGTTTGGTAGAATTTCCCTGGGAAGCCATCTGGCCCTGGGGTTTTGTTTGTTTGGAGATTTTTGATGACTGATTCAGTTTCCTTAGTGGTTATGGGTCTGTTCAGGTTTTCTATTTCTTCCTGGTTCAGTTTTGGTAGTTGACACATCTCTAGGAATGCATCCATTTCTTCCAGGTTATCTAATTTGCTGGCATAGAGTTGCTCATAATATGTTCTTATAATTGTTTGTATTTCTTTGGTGTTGGTTGTGATCTCTCCTCTTTCATTCATGATTTTGTTGATTTGGGTCCGTTCTCTTTTCTTTTTGATAAGTCTGGCCAAGGGTTTATCAATCTTGTTCATTGTTCCAAAGAACCAGCTCCAAGTTTCGCTGATGTGTTCTACTGTTCTTTTGGTTTCTATTTCATTGATTTTTGCTCTGATCTTTATTATTTCTCTTCTCCTGCTGGGTTTAGGCTTATTTGCTGTTCTTTCTCCAGCTCCTTTAGGTGTAGGGTCAGGTTGTGTACTTGAGACCTTTCTTGTTTCTAGAGAAAGGCTTTTATTGCTAGATACTTTCCTCTTAGGACTGCTTTTGCTGCATCCCAAAGATTTTGAACAGTTGTGTTTTCATTTTCATTGGTTTCCATGAATTTTTTTAATTCTTCTTTAATTTCCTGGTTGACCTATTCATTCTTTAGTAGGATGCTCTTTAGCCTCCATGTATTTGAGTTCTTTCCGACTTTCCTCTTGTGATTGAGTTCTAATTTCAAAGCATTGTGGTCTGAAAATAAGCAGGGAATGATCCCAATCTTTTGGTACCAGTTGAGACCTGATTTGTGACCTAGGATGTGATCTATTCTGGAGAATGTTCCATGGGCACTAGAGAAGAATGTGTATTCCGTTGCTTTGGGATGGGATGTTCTGAATATGTCTGTGAAGTCCATTTGGTCCAGTGTGTCATTTAAAGTCTTTATTTCTTTGTTGATCTTTTGCTTAGATGATCTGTCCATTTCAGTGAGGGGGGTGTTAAAGTCCCCCACTATTATTGTATTTTTGTCAATGTGTTTCTTTGCTTTTGTTATTAATTGCCTTATATAATTGGCTGCTCCCATGTTAGGGGCATAGATACTTACAATTGTTAGATCTTCTCATTGGATAGACCCTTTAGGTAGGATATAGTGTCCTTCCTCATTTCTTATTATAGTGTTTGGTTTAAAATCTAATTTGCCTGATATAAGGATTGCCACTCCAGCTTTCTTTTGGTGTCCATTAGCATGGTAAATGGTTTTCCACCCCCTCACTTTCAGTCTGGGGGTGTCTTTGGGTCTAAAATGAGTCTTTTGCAGACAGCATATCGATGGGTCTTTTTTTTTAATCCAATCTGATAGCCTGTGCCTTTTGATTGAGGCATTTAGCCCATTTACATTCAGGGTAACTGTTGAAAGATAGGAATTTAGTGCCATTGTATTGCCTGTAAGGTGACTGTTACTGTATATTTTCTGTGTTCCTTTCTGCTCTATGTTGCTTTTAGGCTCTCTCTTTGCTTAGAGGACCCCTTTCAATATTTCTTGTAGTGCTGGTTTTGTGTTTGCAAATTCCTTTAGTTCTTGTTTGTCCTTGAAGATTTTTCTCTCTCCTTCTATTTTCAGTGACAGCCTAGCTGGATATAGTATTCTTGGCTGCATATTTTTCTCATTTAGTGCTCTGAATATATGATGGCAGTCCTTTCTGGCCTGCCAGGTCTCTGTGGATAGGTCTGTGGCCAATCTAATGTTTCTACCATTGTAGGTTAGAGATCTCTTCTCCTGAGCTGCTTTCAGGATTTTCTGTTTGTCTCTGAGACTCGTAAGTTTTACTATTAGATGTCGGGGTGTTGACCTATTTTTATTGATTTTGAGAGGAGTTCTCTGTGCCTCCTGGATTTTGATGCCTGTTTCCTTCCCCAAATTAGGGAAGTTCTCTGCTATAATTTGTTCCAATATACCTTCTGCCCCTCTCTCTCTTTGTTCTTCTTCTGGGATCCCAATTATTCTAATGTTGTTTCATCTTAATGTATCACTTATCTCTCAAATTCTGCCCTCGTGATCCAGTAATTGTTTATCTCTCTTTTTCTCAGCTTCTTTATTTTCCATCATTTGTTCTTCTATCTCACTGATTCTTTCTTCTGCCTCATTTATCCTAGCAGTTAGTGCCCCCATTTTTGATTGCACCTCATTAATAACCTTTTTGATTTCGACTTGGTTAGATTTTAGTTCTTTTATTTCTCCAGAAAGGGTTTCTCTAATAACTTCCATGCTTTTTTCAAGCCCAGCTAGTATCTTTAAAGTCATCATTCTGAACTTTAGATCCAACATTGTAATAATGTCCGTATTGAGTAGGTCCCTGGCAGTCGATATTGCCTCTTGTTCTTTTTGTTGAGGTGATTTTTTCCATGTTGTCATTTTGTCCAGAGGAGAATAGATGAATGAGAGAACAAAATGCTAACAGGGTAACAATGTCCCCAGAAAATATACTCTAAACAAATCAGAAAAGACCTGGAGCAGGGGGAAAAGAAAGGGAAAAGAGAAAAAGGAAAAAGAAAAAGATAAAGATAAAAACAAACAAAAACAGAACAAAACAAAAAAAAACTAGAATATGATCAAATATGATCAGGCTGGTGCATAGATCAGTGCCACACACTAGATTTTGGGTGTATTTTGGTCTGTTAGAAGAAAGTGCCTCCCAAAATTTTAAAGAAGGAAAAACTTATATATGTACAAAAATAAGGGTTGATATGATGAAGGGATGGAATATGACTGTAAAGATGAAAATTATAAAAAATTTTATAAAAGGAATTGATAAGAAGTTGTTTGAAGAAAGAAAGAAGAGGATTTTTAAAAAAAGAAAGAAAAAGGGGGAGAATGTGAACAGACAAGAGAGTGGAACAAAGCCATACACTAGAGATTTAGTGTATATTTTGATCTGTTAGAAGAAACTGTATCTCAAAATTTTAAAGAGCGAACAACTTATATATATATGCCAAAAATAAGGGTAACTACTATGAAGGGATAGAATATGAGTCTAAAAATGAAAAATAAAAGTGTTTTTTTAAAAAAGGGGTTGATAAGATGTTGGTTGAAAAAGGGATAAAGAAAAATTCCAAAAAAAGAAAAAGGACAGTTAAAAAAAAATTAACTTTGAAAGACCATAGAATCATGGTAAAAAAGCCATGGATTCTATGTGCATTTTTCCCCTAGCCCTGGAGTTCTGTTGTTCTCATTGATTGGTAAACTTCGTCTTGGCTGGCTGTTCTTGTTGATCTTCTGGGGGAGGGTCTTGTTGCTGTGGTTCCCAAATGTCTTTGCTGGAGGCAAAATTGCCCCGCCGCCCTTGCCAGTCTGGGCTAAGTAATCTGCTGGGTTTGCTCTCGGGAGCTTTTATTCCCTGCAAGCTTTCTGTACAGCTTTGTAGGACCAGAGTGAAAATGGCGGCCTCCCAATCTCTGCCCCGGAGGAGCCAAGAACTTGGGTCCCGCTCCTTAATGTGCCCCCAGAGGAAAGCAGTCAATCACTCCTGTCTCCCCGGGCCGCACCCCGTGCTCACCCGGCCTGTGACCGAGTGTTTCTCTCTCTGGTGCTCGACCCTCTGTGGAGTCTCCAAACCCAGCAGATCCCTGCAGTGCGCTCCCGCGCCTGTCCTCCCGGGGAAGGAAGGAGAGTCTCCCCGGATATGCCACTTGTTGGGTCCCTGCTAGAGGAGCAGTGGCCCGACTGTGCCACGGATAACGGTTTATGGCTACCCCGAGCTGAGATCCCGTTCCTCAGCTCCGTCTCTGAAGCTGGTTTCCTCGCTCCAATATCTGGGAGCTCAGCTGCACTCAGGCACCCGCGGTCTTTCTGTGACCCTGAGGGTCCTGAGACCACACTGTCAGGGGAGGGTACACCCCCGGCTTAGCCACTGGAGCGACATCCCTCAGCAGAGCCGACTTTTAAAAGTTCCGATTTTGTGCTCCGTGGCTCTATCACTTGCCAGTAGTGGCTGACGGAGGTCCCCTCCCCCGCTGTCTACCCTCCCGAATATTGCCTCGGATTCACTTCTCCGCACATCCTACCTTCCAGAAAGTGGTCGCTTTTCTGTTCAGAGAATTGCTGTTATTCTTTTCTTCGATCTCCTGTTGAGTATGTAGGTGTTCAGAATGGTTTGATCCTTATCCAGCTGAATTCCTGAGACCAGACAAAATTTAGGTCTCCTACTCCTTCGCCATCTTGCTCCGCCCCCACTATTTGACTCTTTACAGAGAAAATTTGCTGACTTTTGCTTTAGGAAGCTTTTAATTAGTAGATTTCTATCTAAAATCTAGTAAGGGTCACATATATAGTAATGATTACTTTTTCCAGGAAGATGGAAGATGCTTTTACGGCTTAACAGTTGCAGATTTGATATAGGTATACCTTGGAGATATTGCAGGTTTGGTTCCCGGCCATTGCAATAAAGTGAAAATCACAATAAAGTTAGTCAAATTAATTTTTTGGTTTCCTAGTGCATATAAAAATTATGTTTACACTATACTATAGTGTATTAAGTGTGCAATAGCATATGTCAAAAAAATGTACATCCCTTAATTAAAAAATGCTTTATTGCTAAAAAATGCTCTCATCTGAGCTTTCAGCAAGTCATAATCACTGATCACAGATCACCATAACAAATATAATAGTAATAGTGAGAAAGTTTTAAGTATTGTGAGAATTACCAAAATGTGACACAAAGATACGAAGTGAGCAGATGCTGTTGGAAAAATGGTGCTGATAGACTTGCTTGACTCAGGGTTGCTGCAGACATTCAATTTTTTTTTTTAAGCAATATCTGTGTAGTGCAATAAAGTGAAGCACAATTAAACAAGGTATGCCTGTACATGCAACTTCTCTACCATGCCTCATTTAATAGTCCACAAGTAGAGGGAAGGCTCTATGTGCTGTTAAGGGAGGTAGGTACTGTGAGTATATTATCATATAGGAAACATAATCCTTAATTTTAGGAGTACATATAGTTTAGTTGGAGAGAGAAAATCCCTATTGCTTAGAAAAAAATATGCAGCAGCATTTAACATGACCTGTTGGATATGTCATTATCTAAATATGCTGAGAATCCCCAGAAGGAAGAGGTATCTGAAAGTCTAATAATTCAGAGAATTTTGATTTGTACACTGAAAAATGATAACCCTTGTTTTAATTTCAAAATATGTTAAAGGTTTATCTTTAGGTATTGTGTACCAGGACTAATAGGTATCATTTATTTGCCTCATTTAAAAAATACCTTTCAAATCTCACTGCCAAATTTTAAAAAACTCTATTATTCTTAGTTTGATAAATAAACTTTGCAAACTCAAACCATACTTTTTCCCTTCTTTTTTCTATTCAGCTTGATATAATTGAAAATGGAAGTCTGACTTTCCTGGCCTGTAAGGTAAAAAGAGTGGACAGCCTGGAATGGGAGTAAGGTACTGGCCTCAGGTTCTATGAAGAGATAATCGTGGTTTTGTGGAAGGCAATATTTGACTGAAGCTTGGATAGGAATTACCTGCATAACTAAGAAGCTGAATCTGTTTCTTTTTCTATAGTATAAAGAATGTGAAAAGGCCCTTTTAATGTTTTCACAGAGTGGCTTCTCTTGGAAAACATCCTTGAACATACCATGGAGTGGTGTCAACTGTAATATAAAATGTCCTAGAAATCTTGCAATTTACGAGTTTAACGACACACCTGAGGATTACAAGGTTTTTTCCATCCACTCATAATAGCCCAATGACTGATTTAGCAGAGAGGAAGCAAGATGGATAATCCTGATCACCTTCTAATATTTTTCCTCTCTTGCTGTCTTCAGAGATTTAGAGGTACAGCATTTGCAGGATTTGTACATCTTTTAGGTGATATTTTAGAGTCAAACTCAAGAGATGAAGAGGAAGAATGCTTCTTACATAGGTACACATACTTTGTTATTTGCAAATGGGATTATTTTTCAGATATCCAGCTCTTTATTGTTCAGCTGTTTTTCATTTTGAAGATCTGCTTATAAAGGCACAAGGGCTTCTTGACATTGTGTTTTCTCTCTGTTGACACCGCTGACTTGAGAACAGAGGAATATGGAACAGCAAGATGTAGTCCCAAGGTCTGGATCTACTGAATTTCCCTTTCTAAGCTTCATTTTGTTTGTTTGTTTGTTTTTAAGTCTATATGTGAGAAAAATAATAAGGATGCTTTTCTCATAGGGTTATTGTGAAGATTTTCTTGTAATGATGTACCAGTAGCAGACATATAATTACCACTTGATTGTGTTCATTATCTTAATGTACATGTAACTAGTTATCGCTAGTGTGTTGAATCACCTGAATAAAAATTACTTTTAAGATTCATGTAATGCTCATATATTGCAATAAAGAATAATCTTTTGTTTGTAGAGCTCACATTACCAACTGTATGGTTCTAATGTTGCTAAAGTTGTTTTTTTCCCCTGATTTTAAGAAATTTGGATATTTTCCACCATTCTCTTATTTTTCTTAAATGTATGCACATCTCTCTGACTGTCTGTCTCTGTGTCTCTGTCTTCCACTCTTCTCTCTGTATGACCTTATTTCTCCAGTACATACAATTCAAAAGAAATGGAGGCTGTAGGAATATTTGCATGTTTAAAGATTGTCCTTGTCTCATTACAGTTACTTAATAGCAGCCCCAGCACAGACACAAAGGCTGTACAAAGAGGAGTCACTCTTTTTCCTGATTCCAAGATACATCCCCAGAGCATTTCTGAGATGATGGACTTAAAAATTATGAATGTTGAGATGTAGGTTTTAATTTTTTTTCAGCACTGCTCTTCTCTCCTGACAAGCTCTTATTTCACTGAGTTCCAGAAAATACAGTCTGGGTTGCTCTATTTGGAACCCAGTGATCAATGAGGAAGAATTGACTAATGGAAGTATCCATTATACCAATATGCCTCAATGCTCCCCCACTGCAGGTGCAGTTATGGACACTGATGCCGTACCATGGTTTTCTCACCTCTATTTTTATAACAAAGACCCTCCTGACATACTTAAGATGGCAGTTAAATTAAATACCTTGAATTTATATTGTTGGTCTAGCAAGTAAGCTGTATCTGTGTTATCTCTGTGTATCTTTGCATTGCTAATTTTCATGATGGTATTCAAAAGCTTTTTGAATACAGAAAAGATGCAGGTAACATGATGAAGCAATTCAGAAAGAAAAAAATAAAAATGACCAAGCAAAACAGCAATAAAGGATCTCTCTTCTTATTGATTTGGTAAAGATCAGACTATGTGTGTAACAGCTAGTGTCAACAAAGTCCAAGAAAATGACACTTCTCACACTCTGCTGGGGGGCACTTTTCATGTAACTTTTTGGAAAACAATTTGACAACAAGTATCCAAATCCTAGAAAAAGTTCTGGGTGCCAGACATTCTTTTTTGGAAATTGAGTGTGTGGAAATAATCTGCAGGAAGATGTTGCTATAGGATGTTTATCATAGTTCTGTTTATAAAAAGGGAAAAAAACCCTCAAACAAGTGATGTGTCTAATAATAGGGGATTACAGGCATGCAACAGGATATTGTAAAGTTATTAAAATTGTGCTATAGAATAGTGGAAACTGTTTATGAAATGTGAAGGAAAATGTAGTACGGGTTACAAAACAGCCTTACACTTTCCAATTACATATATTGGTTAAATTTATATATTTATAATATATTCTGGAGCAATATAATGAGAATTTGTGATGTTAATGATTTTTTTTCTGACTTATCTATATATTTTTTCAGTTTTCTATGGTAAACATGTACTTTTTGCAAGAAGGGAAAATAATGTTTTTTTTTAATTTTAAACAAAAGAGACCAGTAAGAATATTTCATTATTTTATTCAGAGATTCCAAGTTCTCTGGGGTTAGATCCAGGCTGTGAAATATCACATAATAAACACAATAGATAAATCGAATTGTCATAGCAGCTGATTTGTTTTCCAGTTAAGTGAATTATTTTTCTAAAGCAATCTGATGAATTTCTGAGTAAAGATCAAGTCTTTAAAAAAATTCGTATTTTCCTTTTGTTGAATAAAACCAATAATACTGATGTGATTATAAAGGATAAATAAAAGCCATAAGGGAATAAACTCGGTCAAACTTGTTGGGAAAACATTTACGAATAAACTATTTTCAAAGGACTATGACCAACATTGTTCCAAACCCTAAATCTTTCTCGTCCTTCTGGGTGTTCTGTTATGAATGAAAAAACAGAAAGACTTAAATAAGAAATCCTACTCACCATCTCACTTGCTGTTCTTTGTTGACTCATGTCAATTTGGTTCTAGCCAAAAGTTGCTTCTTGAGATTATAGAGACCCAAATGATTTCCTCAAAATGTGTTACCTTAAAGTCTACTTTCTAAATAAAAAGTTTGGGTTAGTTGCCTGAGATCAAGACAGCATTTTCTATACCCTGGGCATAGGGATTTGGCAAATGAGAGAAGCAGGACAATTAGCTGAGTTTACTAATATTTATGGATACATTTAGCCCTGGAATAGCTTCCATTACAATCCTTTTCTAAGGAAATTGAAGAACTTGACCCATGCTTCATTGATTAGGTTTCTGGTTGCCTGCCCACTTGAGTCTTTGTGCCATTGCAAGGTGAATAGAAAAGGATGTTCTGAGAAATTCACCATTCGTTGGAAGAATTACAGCAAAAAGGAAAAGGACTTCTTCACTTGCATCTCACTTCTTTTAAAAAAGACTAGGAGTGTCTGAGGACACAAGTAGAAAAAGCTATCAATTCTTTACTCCAGAGACTACATGTGATCTAAATCTATTGCTTTTTTCTTCTGCCACTCTTAACTTAGCACACATTGCAAACTTTTATATCAAAGTGATGGACTCTTAATTTAGTATAAATTGCAATCCTTCTAGTGAAGGTTAGTTGTTTAAGTAAGTCATTGTGGTTGGGAAAATGGTGAGGAGGACACCTTCTTTGGTCTTCCTTTCTCTGGAAATAAGATCCTAATATTTGTTTTAAGGACATTGGAGCTTCACTTCACCAAAATTTCCTACTTTATACAGCTTAAAACACACAATAGTTCAGTTCTAGTTTTGCAAAAACTATATGAAGTGGTTAAAGTTTTTTTGTTGTTGTTGTTAACTCAGCACTAGTTGGCACCTTTTTGTATAAATTATTATTTATTTATAATTTTCTCTTCAGTTCAAGCCAATTGTATAGTGTGTGTGTGTGTGTTTATGAGAGAGAAAGAGAATGAGAGGGAGAGACAGAGAATGAGAGAGAGAAAGAGAGAGAGAGAGTCTATGTGTGCCTGTCTGTCTTCACACACTGCCTGAAGACCATATGTACCTTCCCTGGATTGAAAGCATTTGTAACTCAAGGTAATAAATATCTAACTTCCAAGCCTAAACTGGAAATGCCATGTCTGACTTATCAATCATTTCTGGTCTGTCCTTCAACAAAATACAAAGCACATATCTTCTAACCACAATGGAAACTGTTTCAAAATAACATTTTTGGAGTACTGAATCTGTGTGAAACTTCTCCAAGCTATTTGCAGAAACAGCCATGAAAATCCTCAACATTATATATATTAGGGGTTTCCCCTCTTTCTTCACAAGGATCACCTTTAGGATTATGACATAGAAAATTGGGACAATTTATTATTTGAGAGATAGTGAAATAGCTAAGAGAGATCCCAGACACCAGTCCATACCATATAGCCTTCTAAAGGTGGAAGAAACTGGAAAAAGCTTTTATATTACTCCAATTCCACGACAAGCCCTAGAACACAGCCCCCCACACTGTCCAGGAGGCTTTTCATTTTGAGGAGACCACCAAAAGGACGGCTCTCTTATGGATCCCGCTTTGTTTGCAATTCGCAAAGATTAAGAGCCCTCCAGGGGTTTTTGTCTGGTGGCTCAGAATTTAAACATGTGCTAATACCTGGTGCTTTGTCCTCATTCTCAGAGACTACTGTGTGACTCATTCCAAAAGTCCAGGTGTGTAAGGGAAAGGCACAGGGAGGGAAAAACTTAGAATTTATATTTGTTTAATGCCACATGTTCCCAAACAATTTCTGGGCTGTTTCAAAGTGGTCTGCACAGATATTAATCTCTGTGACCATATGTCTGAAACATTTCATCACTGGGGAACAGCTGAAAGTAGTTGGTGGTGCTTCGTGTGATCCATGTTAGGTGTTGTAAGTATGGTCAGAAGAGGGACATGTGTCTGGGGCTTATGGGACCATGAGGAGAAATGCTTGCATCTCCTCTTACTTATTTTTGAGCTTGCTTGCATGACTGTAATTGTTAAGCTCCAGGTAATTTTATTCACAGAAAGTAAGGGTTGGGGTGGATGGTGAAGACAGATGCAATTTTCATGGGACCATCCTGTATCATCTGTTTTCCAGGAGTCCCTTTATTACCTAAAGCACCGTGCATCAGCACCTTTTTTTCCAGATTGTTTTTCCAAACATACAATATCATGCAAAAGATCATCCAAAACAGAAGAGAAATATTGTACTATGCCTATGAGAGAGATCACAGTTGTTGAATTTCATAAAGATCTAAGTAACTCTACAGGAGAAAACCCATTTCATATAATTAAGTAGTTAGTTGGTTAATCGAAATATTTGATTTTGGGGGGTGGTCATAAAAATAATACATACATACCTTTAGCATTTTCTTTCTTTTTTTTAATTTAAATTTTAGTTAACATACAGTGCAATACTGGTTTCTGGAGTAGAATTCAGTGATTCATCACTTACATACAATACCCAATGCTCATCACAACAAGTGCCCTCCTTAATACCCTCCCCCACGCACCTCCCTCCATCAATCCTCAGTTTGTTCTCTATCGTTAAGAGTCTCTTATGGTTTGTTTCCCTCTCTTTTTTTTTTTCCTCCTTCCCATATGTTCATCTGTTTTCTTTCTTAAATTCCACGTATGTGAGGCACCTGGGTGGCTCAGTCGGTTAAACGTCTGTCTTTGGCTCGGGTCATGATCCCAGAGTCCTGGGATCAAGTCCCACATTGGGCTCCTTGCTCAGCAGGGAGCCTGCTTCTCCCTCTCTCTCTGCTCCCCTGCTCTTGCTCTCTATCTCAAATAAATAAATAAAATCTCTAAAAAAAATTCCACATATGAGTGAGATCATATGGTATTTGTCTTTCTCTGACTGACTTATTCATTTAGCGTAATACACTCTAGCTCCATCCACTTCATTGCAAATGGCAAGATTTCATTCTTTTTGATAGCTGAATACTCCATTGTAGACATATACCACATCTTCTTTATCCATTCATCAGTCGATGGATATTTGGATTCTCTCCAAAATTTTGCTATTGTTGACAGTGCTGTTATAAACATCAGGGTGTATGTACCCCTTTGAATCTGTATTTTTGTATCCTTTGGGTAAATACCTAGTAATTCAATTTACCTTTAGCATGTTCATTTAACCTGAAGCATACAACCACGTACTCATTTACCAGTATTTTTTTTTTTTTTTTTTACATAGGACCAAAGCTTTACTTTGAGTGTGTAGTAGTTGGTTGGAGTTCTGCTTTGCCTTTCTTGCAAAAATCATATGCATAAATATATCTTTTGCAATTCCTGGTTTGGATTTCTCTAAAAAAGAGCAAAGAATCTCTTTCAATTCTTTGCTGTATGTACAATACTTAAATTTAATAATGACTACAATTAGCATAAACCATTTGGAAATGAGCATCACCAATACTTATAAGGCATAGGAAGGCATGTAGGTATATGGGGCATCAAGTGTTAGAGCAAAGCCTGATAAGACTGAATATTCTGTATCTATGGGCATCAGTCAGTATATTTAGAGAAAACAGGAGGCATTAGTTAACTTGGTGAATCCTTCAAGCAGTAGCAGTTAAGATGGTGTACAATGGGCTAAATGATTCTAGAGTAAGAATACTTCCCAAACTTCATGGTTTGCAATAATAAATTCTAGGTCTTTCTCAAGCTATGTGTCCATCACGGATCTGCTGGGACTTTTCTCCCAGGATGCAGACTGATGGAGCAGTCACGATCTGGAGCGTGACTGGTAGCTGTGGCAGAGCCCATTGAGAATCAAGTACTTGCTCTTAAAGTTTCCACCTGGGAGTGACGCATTAGAACTTCCAGTCACATTTCATTGGCCAAAATAAGTCAATGAACACATCTAACTTTATCAGGGCATTGTGCTTGGAAGGATGAAAGATGGAAATACTTGGTGAATGGCTATAATGACTACCATGGACGGCTTTTATTTTAATTCTAGATAATAATAGCTCTTTCTTTCAAAGTACTTCCAATCACTATTCTAAGTGCTTTATAATATAACCTCAGTGAATCCTCTAAACCACCATATGAGGTTGGTATTATTATGCATATTTTACAGACGAGGAAAGGAAACGTACTTGCCAAAGATGCACAGTAATTACTAGGATTTGCACTCAGGTGGCTTAATGTCTGTGTCTACATTCAGGACTCCTATGGCAGCTGCTTCTCAAAAAGGAGCGGATTGACAAGTATACTCAGGTGAACCAGTGTTTGAGGCGACGATGAAATCAGCAAGAATACTGGGTCTAGCTGTGTCATAAATGATCCCAGGATTTTCTCTGTAAAATGGGACTAGCATTATTTTTGTTCAACTATTTATTCCACAGAGGGTTTTAAGAGCCATTTTCTTCCATCTTCTACCAACCTAAAAGCCTAGACTGCACTGTCCAATATAGTAGTGATGAACCACATGCTACTACTGAGCATTTGAAATGTGGCTCATAGGAATTGAGTTGTGTTGTAGCTATAACATACACACAAGATTTCAAAGACTTAATATAAATATATGTATTTCACTAATCATTTTTCATACTACTTATATAAATCGTAAGTTTGTTTATATAGAATTAAATATAACATATTAATATTAATTTTACCTGTTTTAAAACACTTTTTGAATGTGTATACAAATTTTTGATTACATATGTAGCTCACACATTATATTTCTATATGTATGGACGGTGATGCCCTAGAATCTCCAGTAGGATGAAAAATGGATTAGATTGGCATAAATTATTAATTTATATTTTCTACATAAAGTTTGGAAAATTAAAACATCTTAGAGAACAAGTTTGAACTTTAATGAAAGTGCTCAAGAGAAGATAGGAATTAAGTAGCATTATCCCTAAAAGCCCAGACTCTATTGAAGGATACATGTTATAGGTTTCCTCAGCACTCTGGCTCCTACAAGGTAATGTTTTTGTTTGTTTATTTTTTTACATGTCTTAGATGAGTGCATTTTTCACTTGTTAATTAATTCAACAAATATTTACTGAGGGTCTGTGTGCTCCGATGTGCTAGAGGCAGGGGCTGCAATGCCCTGTCTTAGTGACTCATGCACCAAAGTAGAAAATACCTGATTCCCGCATAAAGAAAATATTGCTCCTATGCTCTAACATATGCAATACAAAGTGTTGCTCTCTAACTTTAAAAATGTTTCACACTGAGGTTCTGAAGATCCTGTCGCATGTGTATGCACAGAAATCTATTTTCTGTTTGATGGGTCCCAGTAGGTGACAACCAGTCAGCCTGGTAACTCTTAGTGCCCTTCAATGAGTCCTGAGTCTCTGCTCAGCACGCATTGACTGCAGCTTTACCTTGTCTATTTCTTCACAAGAATGAGAACTAATTGGCAAACCAAATCGAGTACAGAGAACATTTTTAAAAAATGCTTCTCTCTTGCCTTGCCAATCCTCCCCACTCAAGGTATGTTTCTTTTATACGGAGACTCAAAACAATGCCAACAATGTTGTCCTCTTGCTGCCTGGCAGCTGATGAAGGACGAGGTAGTAGGGGGCCACAGCACTGTCCCCCTGACCTGCTGGGTGGTTTTGGGGCACCCACAAGGCCTCACTAGGCTTCAGGTGTGTTTGTCAGCCGGACTCTACCACCCCATCTCCTGGTGTATGAGCTGGCTGCATCAGAATACCCCAGGAAGCTTCAGGGCTCTACCTCCAGACAGTCTGATACATTAAGCTTGAGTCAGGCCTTTGCTTTTTGTGAGTATCTCCAGGAGCCTCAGAATGTCCTCTAAACCCTCTTCCAGGGTTCAAAAACTTTTGAACTGAAGTAGTGGTTTTCAAATGCATTTTGTCTAAGATCCACACTAAGAAATCCATTTTACTTTGAGATCTAGTACACATCTGCATAACTGAAACAAAAGTGTCACAAACAATATATACCTTTTATGATGGGTAATGCTCTCGGATATGTTCAATTTTATTATTCATTCTATCTTCTTTAAAAATGGTTTGTTGTGACCCATCAATCAACCCCACAACTTATTAATAGTTTGCTACTTGCTAATTGAAAAAGACTGGAAAATATGACCCTTTTGAGCTCTTAGGGATTAAATCAAACTCAGAAATCAAAGACAGTAAAGACTCTCAACTCAGAGATGATTAAATTAAACCAACTGTTTCAGGCTTAGTATTCCACTTTAGAATTCCCTATTTTGAGAACCATCTCTTTCGTGGTAAAAGGGCCAATAAGACTGTCCCAATTCTTTACATCATGAGAGTATTATCTCTCAGATCATAAGCATATAATGCCCACATCAACTCATTTGGGGTAGGAAAGGGGGAAAGTTGTGAAGAATTCAGCTGGAATGCTAATTGTATGAATCTGCAGAGGCAGAACAATGCTCTACTCACAACAGCCTTGTCTTCCCCTGAATCCTCTACCTTCCATTCAATTCCTTGACACCCTTCCTCATTATCTCCAGGCCTTTGCCTCAAACTGGTTGTCTTTTCTTTTTGGTAAATAAATATGGACAGATCTTTCAAATCCATCAGTGCTGGACTCCCCAGATGGTCAGAGAGTTTGCTGCAGCAATTGAATACCCCAGGTGCCACTCTGCCCTCTCCCTTCTTCCCAGGAGTAAATGCAGGGCTCCTGTGGGCCCCCAGCATGAGGGTAAGGGATGCCATCCTTTATCACGGTGGCCTCTTGCCTTATAAGGATGTCTGGGGTCTCCTTGGGCTGTCAGTCTTCATGGTGGGAGCAAGCTTGCATTTCAGAAGGGATCTGCCCCTGCAAAGCCAAATGGCAACTCCGACCCTTGTCTTTGGGTTTTGTGTTTTGAACTGAATGTTGAATTAACCAGCTGCTTCTTCAACTCTGCTCCACTGTCCATCTTTTGGATAAATCTGTTAGTTCTTCAGACCACACAAGTGAAAGGGTACTTGCAAATAACTCTTCTGCCCTCTGACTTCATTTTAACAGCCCTCCAAGGAAGTAAGGTCGCAAGTTCACTGATGGCAGGAAGGGCCCACTGGTGGCCTGAGCGATCCCACACATTCACTGTACCATTCCTAATTCATAAAGAAACCACAGTGCCTTTAGAGCCCAACGACTTTTCCATGTGTTTGGTATTTTTAGTTCTAAGCACTGTCTTCAGTGCTTCTCCAACATGTGTTTGAGAAAGACCCAGTGGTCCCATATTAAGATAATTATTTTCACTGCTGTTTTGAAACACCGCAGTGGTGCACCAAGAAACTTCCTACCTGGTAATCTGCACAGTTGGTTAAACAAAAATTGATCCCTAGTCAATCAAATGAATCTAATAAGTTGTAGATAAATACATGATTTCATCACCTACAGTATGAGCATCCAAAGGGAAATAAGTGACCTCAGTGGAGGTGTTGATTCCTTCCGTAATAAATGGATCGGCCATACGCTTATGCTAAGCAATCAATGATCTCACGAAGCATACCGCTGCAATAAACTGAAACAGTACAAGAATGCAGGAGGGAAAATGCTACCCATAGCGAGCATGACTACCCGGAATATGTCTTCACAGGCTCAAACATAAATTAGCCTCCATAAATCTCATTGCATGTTGCTTTACTGACATATATGCCCTGCCAAAATATTACAGTCTTGAAAGAGCTGTATAAGTAGATTAAATGGTTTCTGTCCTTGGGAATGTGGAAACCTTTATTTGTTTTGTTAAGAGATGTTTAAATATCCTTGGGTTATGCGTCAAACAGATGTCCAGGGTAAATGCTTCTGACCCATTTAAACATTTCTTAGCTTGAATGAAGGTCCAGTTTCTGCAGCTGGCATATAGTTCGACTTGCTGAGCAGCACCTGACAAAACTGAGGTTGGTAATGCTAGGTTTGATGGCTCTGTGGTGTGACTTTTAATGGCAGGGCTGAGGAAACTAAGATAAATTAAAACCTAATTGGGCACGTTAACAGTTTTAGCAGTCTGCACATATGGATCCCATGAGGACACTTTAAAAGATGTTACAGTTTAGCTCCTGTTGCAAGGCTTCACTGCAGAATGTGACCTGCACAGTTGCCTTTCCAATCCATTTCTCCAGGTCGAATCTTCCTTTTATTTTGAATGTTATGTTCATGGCGTGTAAACATCACATTTACCCTTCCACCCTCAACTAGTTCAGTACATGATGAGGGGGTGTACGATGTAAATGTCCCAACATGAAAACCACAAATCATTCAGCAGAGAGAGGATTCCTCAGGGTGACTATTCCAAGCTAGTGGTGCTCTTTAGGCAGGAATTGCAAGGAGTCTTGTTTACCTTGAAAGTCCTCCTTTGCTTCTCCTGTCCAAGTGGCCATAACCTGTAGACTCTGTTTGTTTTGTAACTAGAGATCACCTGTCAGGGAAAAGAAAAAAAGCCCTGCATGCCTTACAATGAAAACAAAATTAATTCTACTTAAATCTTCAATGAACTCCAGCTCCCTGGTTTTTCTCTCTTTGCCACAATGCATTGGCTGTTGACTTGGAGCAGGCTGGGGAAAGTGCATGCTTGTACATAGTCTTCTCCAGTGTCTTCAAAACAAATTGCTTAAACCTCTGAGTAAGAGTTCAATAGCAACAGGGTGATAATGCATCTAGACAGGGCTTGAGAAAGAACTTGAAGAAGATGCCTTTTGTTTTTCAATGAGAGAACCCAGGAAGTTACTTATTGGTGGGTTTGTGATGTTTCCCAAATCTAGATTTTCCATGGTTGGTAGAATTAACCTGAAAAACCTTGTTCCTGGTAAAAGACTGAGGTTGGTGAAAGACAGGGTTTTAGTGCTTTTTCTGTCTACTAGTTAAGCTTTCTCCTCTCGATTTACCCAAAGAATGTGAGGACTATAGAAATGAAATGATGTAACCAGTCTGAATCCACCTAAGGCTCTGTATAAGGCACTGCAATACTAAGGTGCACTTTTAGAGATTTAAAAAGACCTTTTATAAAGTACCAATTAAAGACAAGTACCTGAAGTTGAGTTGGATGTCTATTAGTGTGAATCATGTTACTGTGGCCACTTTCTGATACTAAGTTCTTTGGAAAAATTGGAATCCTCTAGTTGGGTAGCTGGATGTGCAGTTGTCCAACACAGTTATATCTTTGATTTGTAGAATCTATTAATCATATATAAGCTTATGCATTTGGTTCTAGAGATGAGAAAATATTATGTTAAGCTAATTAAAGTGGTGAGTTTTATTTCAAACCTGAATATTTTGCATGGATTTATTGCATATCATTGCAGCAAATATTAACTTGAACATGGCTAAAAATGTCCCCTTCTTTCTCATCACCTGAATGCATCCTTAACCAGTGTGTATTAAAGTGTAAAAGGAAATAGGGCATGCACGCAGAAGAACGTGTGTAATTCACACATTATTATCTACTTTTGGCTCAAGTGGATGAATCTATGGTTGGGAAGCTACCATTGAATGTTGGGGTAAGATACATATAGATGCCAGTTATTTGTTTGCATTTCCCCATAGGCTTTCTACGTGAATCTCTCAATCAACACCCTCTGAGAAATCACATAAGGCATGTTAATGGGAGGGGATTTCTGTCTTAATTAATGTACAACTCAGCTCTTCCATGCTTGAATGAATATCCTTATTGAGAAAGGTAGCTGAAATTAGCAGCCTCAACTGTCTTATATTTTCTTTATAAAAGGAAGGGAAACTGTTTCCCCTTTAAAAATGGACCCACTGTGAACTCCCAGCCTCTCCATTAATACTCTGAAGAAATACTGAGCCTGGTTGGTATGCTTAAGCAGGACCCTTGCATTTGGGGGATAGCAAGAGGGAAATAAATGTACAGAGTCACTTGAAACCAGACAAAACTGTCTCAAAAGATTTTTGATTTGTTCTCAGAGCTGTTCCCTTTTTATGGGACTCTGGAAAAAGAGAAGGGCCACATGGAGCCCTTCTTTTCAAATCCTTTGCTCGCCCTTCCCCCACTTTTTTCATCCCCTTCTCCTTAAGAGAAGAGGAGACCCAGAGGATGCCTATCTGGGTAGCTTGTCAGAACTGTTTCTGCCCAGCTATGGCTATGTTTGTGTGGCCAGCTCATGAAAATGTTCATTTGATTGATGAAGACGTTAATTTAATCTTTCCAGTTTTAAAATATAGAATGGCATGGTCCTCATAGGTTTGAATTTGAGTAAGGCCTAAACTAGTTTGGAAGAAAGCTCTAGATTTGAAGTGGAGAGCATTTAAATTCAAGGATGTGATGTCAAAATAATGTTAGAGATTTAAAGGAGACTGCACACATTTTCTCTCATGTGTGCATGTGTGGATGTGTGTATATGTATATCTGTGTATGTATGATGTGCACGTGTATATGTGTTTGTGTGTATACATGTGTGTGATGGGTATGTGTATATGCATGTGTGTGTGATGTGTCTGTGTGTCTATGTATTTATATGTGTGTATATGTATATTATGGTGTGTATGTGAGTGTGTGTGCAATGTGTATGTGCATATGCATGTGTGTATATGTGTCTGTATGTGTGATGTGCATGTGTGTATGCATGTGTGTGTGTGTGTGTGTGTATGTTGGGGAAGGGAGTAGGGTTAGGAGGATCAGAATCTTATGTAGACTTTTCCTCAGTCATAGCCCCCTAAATTCTCACTTACCTGCCCCTCTACACCTCACTTGTTTGGGAATAACTGCTAAGGTCAGGCAGTTTCTAATAGCACTGTGTTATTTTACTAAGATCTGTGTGTTTGGGAATAAGAAAGGTTGGAAATCACTGCATACAGTCATCTCGACAAAAGGCTGGAGCCCAGAAAAATTAAATGACTCTTACAAAGTCTCACAGCAAATCCAGGGCCAAGCCCAGCTCCTCAAGTCCTGTTTTGAACTCCTTTCTTCTCTGTCATATGGCTAGGGTCAGAATATGCCACCTTTCCTCCTTTGGGTTTCAGCCCAGAGGCACATCCATAGTCAGATATGAATTCCTACCTTAAAGTATTCCTTTTTATATTTCTGGATACCAAAGGAAACATACATCAATTGAATACTTTTTTCTAAATGCATTTCCTCCCTATGGTTCCAGTGAGCTCTGTGTGGGTGACAGTTTCTAATAAAATTCTTCTCCAGCTGCTCAGATGAGAAAGTCTAGAAATGTTGACCTTTGGGTCACTGGGCGATTGTGCTGTTTACTCTGGCTTTGGACAGTGCTTGGGTGTAGATCCTCTTTTCACTCAGTGCTTGCCCGTGTTGGGGTGGGGTTATTTGGAGTCAGTGACTCAGGATTCTGTAGGGACTACTTTAGTATAACAACTTTTCTGGGGCTAGGAAGACCACTTATAATATTTTCCAGAGAGGACAAGAAAACAAAAGTTTCGTGGGAAATTTTAAGAGCGAAAGTTCTGTACATTTGGGCCTTGGAAAATTATGTGCAAATAGCACCCATTAATTTCTATTTTTTTTTTTTTTTTGTAATTGGGAACAAATGTAACAATTCAGTGGTTGGACATTTGGTGACCTCTTTTATCAACAGCTTCTTTTCTTTCTTTCTTTCTTTCTTTCTTTCTTTCTTTCTTTCTTTCTCTTTCTTTCTTTCTTTCTTCTTTCTTCTTTCTTTCCGTTGGAATTAAGAGCACATGTCCACCTGCTCTTGGTGCTGGCTTGGTCCATGATGGATCAATGGGTGATTTGTTTCCCTCTTATCTGCATCACATCATTGGGCCTCCTACCTTCCTTCCTACCTCCTGTCTTGACTTCTCCAATCTACTCTTTCCTTGTAACTAGAAGCATCTTTCTGAAATAAGAATATGACCAACTTTTTCTCTTGCTTTTACCCATTATGGGCTCCCCATTGATTTGGACATTTGGCCTAAGCTCTTTGCCATGACTCACAAAGGGCCTGAGAGATCCAGCCATTGTCCTCACCTCCAGTCTCATTTAGCACTACTCTGTCCCTACCCTCTGTGAACCAACCTTTCTAAATGACTTTGTATTCCTTGGACTTGCTGCTTTCCCATTGGAACTTGGCCTGTAGCACTCTTTTCCTGCCAACCCTGGACATAGCTGATTGCCTTGCTGGTCCCCTTCTTCATCCCTCTTCTCATCCACATGCTTGTAATGGCCTCATTCTGATCAAAGTGGTCAAGAATTTAGTCTTGACTGGATGACTTGGCCAATTGTATGTGGGTGGTAGTGATATCTGAACCTAGGCCTTCAGGGGCCTTGCAGGTTTCCCTCTGTACTCTTATGCCTCTGCGTCATCATAAGCAGAATTTCTCTTGGGTGGCTGGTGTCCCTTCAGCTTGGGATCCAGAATGAGCCCTTAGCTCCTCTACAAGGAACCAAGGCCAGCTGTATTTACAGCTTAAAGCAGTGTTGCCCAGCAGAATCTAGCCTACTTCAGCTGACCAGCTGACTGCCTGCCCCTGCCCCCAGCTAATTTGAAGACACAGAAGCAATAACAGTTATCTTAAGCCACTGAGTTTCGACGTAGCACATTATATAGTCAAAGCTAGTGGGCACGTTGGCGAATACCAACTTGGGCTTTAGATCATAACTAGAACTTCTCACTTCTTCTAGGAAACTTTCCTGGATCTATCTGTATCCCTCCCCTAGTGGTTGTCATTCTTACATGCTCCAATAAAGAATTTGTCCTGCTCTGTTGTGCCCTCCCTCCAGACCCCATGAAGGCACAGACCTCACCTTTCTTATCCACCACTGCATCTCTAGACATAGTTCCTTCCTTCACTCAGCAAAACTCTTGAGCATTTACCAAGTTCCCGGCATTGTCCCAGGAACTGATACACAAAACCCTTACTCTAATGGAGCTTACATTCTTCTAGGAGAGATGGGGAAAAATACACACTTGTGCATGCATGCATACACACACACTCATTATACATATGCATATACACACATATTGCAGTAAAAAGGCAAAAAAAAGAGAGAGAGAGAAAGGATGGTCCAGAAACATGCTGTTTTGGACAGAGCAGGAAGAGAGTCTGACTGCATGAGCCCTGATACAGGTATGTTGCTCAATTTGCTGGCTGGGAATATGTGTAATTTCTTTTCTCATTGCATCGGTTTTCTCAGTGTAATAGAACAGCACAGACAGCAGTGTCCTTCTTGATGGGTAATTTGCTGAATGAGTGAGTAGATGTGTTTCAAGTTTAGTGTGAGGTATATTCCTGTAGGTAGAAAAAGAACAAATAAGGAAATAATGAGTGAGAGGTAAGTGAATTGATTTTAGAGAGATAAACAACAACAGCAAAATAACCATGCAGTTGCAGCTAACCAGGAAATATACAGAAAAGCTTTTTGAAGGGTGGAAGAAGCAGAAAGTGAGAAATGAGTGAGATAAATTAAAATAGATGTGGATTTGTTTATGAATATCACCGGGGCCAGTTTATTCTAATTTAGAATGTCTTGGTTGCAAGAAAAAAAACTTTTGGATCCATTCAAGATTACAGGGAGGGGATGGTTGAAAGGTGGCCCAGAAAACTCATGGAAGTCAGGTGAGAGGAAGGGGGAACAGCAAGCCATCAGAAACCAAGGATGATCCCTTTTGTCTTTTCTCTCTTCTCTCTGATAGGAGCCCACCTGTCTCTCAGCTCACCTTTTTCCCCTTGTGTGTGATCAATTTCCTTTGCTCACATGTGAAGCCCAGTAGAAGAACCACAACCTTAAGTCTACAAGAGTTGAGGTCTACCACTGACTGGCCCTGCTGCCAGGGTCCCTTTCTTCTTGTAGGAGAAAGATACATGTTGGCTCAACTCAGTTCATTGATTGTTCTTTTTAAGATCGGATGACCATACTGGTTATTGCAATCAACTATTAAGAGGTGAATAGGTGAGGTCCTGTGATTTGTAAAATGCTTCTTTCAGCAGCTGTGGCAGGGAGGGTCCATCTCAGATCAATGGCCACATCTGGTGGAGGTCACAGCCTCCAGACACTATCACTTTTGTAGGCTCTCACAGGTCTCATGAAGTTGTAGAGAATATTAATTTTATAATAGAATAAAACTAGATCATGTCTATTTCATTTCTATTAAAGTATTCTTATAGAAGTTGTTTTAAAAAATATTTCCCATATTGTGTCCACATGCCAATTCTGGCAACAAGGCAATTGAGTGAAAAACTAAAAAGTTTATAACCTATATTGACCTGAAATAAGTATAGACCAGGAGTCATGGTCTGTCCGGGTGCTAGGTAGAGGGCTACCTCTACTGTCATTAGTTTTAGGAAAAAGTGTTTATAGGTTCTCAAGTGAATGCATAATGGAAATATAATGGGATTCTAATCCCAAAGACTCACATTCAAGTTTTGGGATGCCAGTCACAAGTATCGCTACCCTGGCAAGACCCATATCTCCTCAGAGCCTTGGTTTCCTCGTTGGTAAAAGAGAACAAATGACACCAAAGAGAATTTCTCTGAGAATTAAATGGATGAATGCAAAATGAGTACAAGTGTTTTGGTAAACCTGAAAGTACAATGTGTGTGTGTGTGTGTGTGTGTGTGTGTGTGTGTTATTTTACTGCAAATGAGGACACTCTGCTAACCAGCCTATTTTTTTCCCCCATAAATCAATAAGAATTACACTGTACTGTCTGGAAAGATCTTTCAAGAGATAGATATATTTCGAGAACAAGATATCCTTGTTTTCTCTTAAAATTGTATACATGTGAATAGCCAGAATCCACAGAGAAGAAATAATGAGTATTCTAGTAAAATATTGAACAATCAATTGAAGGTCTTGAGTATTTTACCACATTTGAGAAATGCTTTCCACAGCTTGAAGACACTGATGCTTATGATTGAATGCATGTATTTTTGGACTCTAATTTTTCTGTGTTTCAGAGCAATTTTGTTTTTTTATATGTGCTGGAGAGTGTTGAATTTCTGGGAAAACAGAAATTCACCACATCTCCATTTGGGGTTCAGCTATATTCATACATCTGGTTGATGGGTAGGAGGCCCCAAACAAGCCAGATGTTATGAAGGGATGTCAAGAACTCTGGAATAAGTATCACCGATAGGAAGGAGCTTAGCAAGTTCAGCCAGACTTAGCTATAAGATGTGGTATTAAAGTGGTATATCTGTTCCAAGAACTTGGTCATGGCTAATGTGTGGATCTGACCCAAACCAGTGACTCAGGTGGCATGTGTGAGTTCTGGGGATAGAGAGACTGTATATGTGAACTGAAAAAGCTAGTTCATTCAACTCTGCAACACTATGGGACCCAAGTGATCTTGCTGTGGGACCCCAGAGTATAACATATTCCCTCTCCTGCTGTGTAAGACTCTACTGAACCATCATGATGCCTGGAGTCCCAAGTGGTTGGTGGCAACATACATCTTTAGGTAGCTTCATTGCAGAAGGAAGCATTTTAGGGACCAATTTGTTAATATATTTGAGACACAGGGACTGCCAATGCCAATGAGCATGAGGCTAAAACTCATAAGTGTTTATTATTGTCAATGTGATCTCAGGTGTACCCTATTGGCTGGTGAAGCTTATGTATATTTGGATTACATTAAAAGAATTTTAGGTTGCATAGGGTCAAAAACAAGATCTGAAGAGTTGAGGATCCTCTCTTGTCTGGGTGAAGAGCATCACCTTATTCCCAAGCTTGCCAGTATGTCATCATGTATAGACATCCAGAGGCATAATAATGAGGCTACTCCCAGTCTCAGCACCATAGGTGATCTGTAGGCAAGGTCTTGGAAAGTCACAAGGTGAGGTCTTTCAGGGAAAGTTTCTTGCCACAGTGGAGAGGGGTCAAGTGGTGGGCAGTTGAGTCAGTACACACCTGTGTGACAAGAACTAGAAACAATGTAAGACAAGAACTGGAAGTTCAGGCAATAAAGGACTGGAGGCAGGTACTCTAAGGGAGGCCAGTGCAAGGCCTTTTAAGGTATTCCTAAGGCAGAAAAGAGAGTCAGTCCCCATGGATTGGGAAAACCTGAGGGCTTCAGTCCTCAGCTAGTTGGAGGTGCAGCAGGATTGAGTTGGTGAGCCTAAGGGTGATGCAGACCCTCAGGCTCCTGCCTGTGTGGCCTCAACACTCCCTGTTTCTCCCTGAGTGGGATGACTTCTGCCTCAGGGTTTTCTTTGACCATGGGAACATAGTGGGCCTGTGCATGGGGCAGGCAGGAGTTCTGGAAGAAACCCTTGGACAATGATGGATGGGAGCTGGTGAATACATTTGTGGTAGGTAGAATAATGGCCCTCCAAAAATGTCCACATTCCAATTGCTGGAACCCATGAATAGGTTACATTACGTGGTAAGGGAAATTTAAGTTGTAGTGGACTGGTAAGGAGATTATCCTGGATTATCTGGGCAGGCTCAATGTAATCACAAGGGTCCCTAAGAGTAGAGGAGAAAGGCAGAAGAATCAGTGTCAAAATAAAGAAAATGAGAAAAATCTGCACTGGCTATTACTGGTTTTGAAGATGGAAGGGGTCCACAAGCCAAGAAATGTGGGCAGCCTCTGGAAATTGGGAAAGGCTAGGAAACAGATTCTCTCTCTCCTAGAGCCCTCAGAAGGAAAGCAGTCCTGCTGACACTTCAATTTTAGCTCAGGAAGATCCATTTTGGACTTCTGACCTCCAGAACTGTGAGATAAATTCGCATAATTTTAAGTTACTACCTTTGTGTTAATTTGTTACAGCAGCGATAGGAGACTAATACAAACACCCAGTTCCCTCACCCCTTGGGTGGGGCACCCCTGAGGCATTCTCCACATGATCTTTCAGAGGGCCCTATGGCACCGAGCTTCCATTCCTGCTGCAGTGAACTGCCCCATGGCATACTCTATAGAGGCTTCTTTCCCTTCCTCTCTCACGTTTCCTTTCCCTGTAGTGCTTCCTGGGATGACTGCTTAACTGCATATGAACTGTTTGGCCTGTGCCCTTGCCTCAGAGTTGGCTTCCCTCTGAACCCAATGAAAGGAACCCAAATGAAAGGAAAGGACCTAAACAAGAGTCAAAAAGTTCTGGGAAAAGTCTGCTTAAAAAGATACAAGAGTTTGTGTTGCTACCACCAGGACTTTGGCGTAGTTGTGGGTTGTTTCTGCCTGCCCAGTATCGTTTCACTTTATTCTGATCACAACAGCATCTCGGCCTTGCTCAAGTGGCGTCTCATCAAACATGAGCCTGTGTCCAGGGGAAGGTGTCATTCAGGCCTGGAGCACATACATTCTTTGGCCTCAGCAATTGGTTTTTGGTCTGGACAAGTGGAATTGCTGCTCAAATAATTTTCTCTTCCTTCCAGTGTTACTTGGTTGTGTGGATCTGGGTGTGGGGTTTCCTGCAGCCACTTGGTCCCTCCAGAGGAGAGGCTCTCTAGGAATGAGGCTGGCAGGTAGACAAGCAGAGCCAGAAAGCATTAATAGGAATAAGAAGGTGGGCCTTAAGGGCATCTTTGGGTCCTGGGATTCAGCCCTGTCAGATGGAAGATCTTCCTTAGGACTTTTTAGGACTTCCCAAAAGACAATAAATCCCTTTTTATTCCCACTGAGACTTGTTTGAGTTTGGTTTCTGTCACTTGCACCACAAAGAGTCCTAACTAATACAAACTTGATATGACTGCAGGTCCTCTTAATGGCCTGAGTCTATCCACAAGATGGGTGGGATCAGGGCTGACTTACTGAGCTGAATAGCTGGTATACTGTAAAGTGGCCCTAGGTGGGGTCAACAGAGCAAATGGGTACATGGATCTCACCTCTTGTCATGAGAAGTGAAGAAGGAGAGCTTTGGTGGATCCCCCACCATGGGAGGTAGCACTTGAACTTGGCATCCAGGGCATACTGGTTCAGGCTACTAACGTGGAGACTGTACTGCTCAGTGTCCTCTGAAGATGGCTGTCTTGATGGGTTAGGTGCAAGAGGTAGGAGTGGGCTCTACCCTGCCACTGGAGATAACACTTCCCAGAGTGATGAAGAGGAAGCAGCACATTCCCCATGCCTCTCACTCCCACATCTGCATCCCAGGAGTCTCAGTGGGAAGCTGGGCCAGTGCTGAGGCCTGGCTCTTTGTTTCCAGGGATGACCTGAGTCCACTTCATAGCTGATTCCCAGAACGTCATCTGAACTTCACTTACCACCATGCATTAAACCCCTACTGTGTACCAGCAACAAGTTATTGGAGCTAACCTCAACTTAGCTACAATCTAGGAGTCAAATATGGCAATAAATGTAACTAGAATGATGTAATATTAAGGATCAGACAGAGGAACAATGATTCAAATAAGTGCTGACTTATCGGAAACAATGGAGGCCAGAAGACAACGAAACATCTTTAAAGTGCCGAAAGGAAGAAAAAACTATCAAAGTAGAATTTTATATCCAGTGAAAACATTCTTCAAGAATGAAGGTAAAATAAAGACATTTTAAGATAAAAGAATCAACCACCAGCTGACCTATACTAAAAGGCAGTCTTCAAGCTGACGGGAAATAATACCAGATGGAAGCTCACATCTGCAGGAAGAATGGAATAGCTCTATAAATAACAAATATGTGCGTTAATATAAAAGTCTGTTTTTCTTAATTTATTCAAAATACATATTACTGTCTAAAGCAGGGGTTGGGAAAGTACGGCCTGTGGGCCAAATTCAGCTCACTGCTTATTTTGTAAATAAAGTTTTATTGGAACATGGCCATGCCCATTCCTTTATATATTGTCTACGGGGGCTTCTCTTATACAACAGCTTTGCTGTGTAGTTGTGGCATAAATTGTATCATCCTAGAGCCTAAAATATTTATGATCTGGCCCTTCATAGAAAAAGTTTGCCAACCCCTGGCTTAAAGCAAAACTTGTAACACTGAGGGCTTATAACATATGTAGATCTAACACATATGACCACCATATGGAACTATATGATTGCAAGGCTCTTGCAGTCTATGCAAAGTGGTACGGTGTTAACTCTAATCAACAATGAGAAGTTAAGGATGTGTATTTTAATCTCCGGAGTAACCACTAAATAATAATGCCAAGAGGTGTAGCTAAAAAACAAATAGATAAGTTACAAATGGAATCATCAGTATTAAAGAAAATAATTTCAAAGCCCATTTTTTTGCAGCACTGGTCACATGCCCTCTTTTGTCCTCTTAAGTGTCATCCCTCTTTTGTCTGAGCCACCTGTGAATGCTCCCTGCTCCTGAGATGATTAGATACAAAAGGAGATGCATGTTTGGTTATTAATACAAAATGTTTTAATAGAAAATTGACAGATTGGGAGAACTGATCCCTTGAGACCCAAGTGACTGTTTTTCCTTCCTTGACGCTCGGCAAATCTGATAAAGACATCGAGTACCTGCTGGGGTAATTTACTGTCTTCATGTTTGTTTTGGGTTCAGACCCCAGATGACCCATAAAAAGCTGTGGCTCTCCAGGGAGAATGGAATAATAAAGTGCAGACTTTCCTGAAGGCTTTTTCTTATTTTTCAAGCATGCTTTAGTTATTTGTTATCATCCAATGCATGAGACATTTTTTTAAAAATGTGCTTTAATTTTCATCAAGTTGGAAGATTTCTCTTTCTCTTATTTAAGAATATATGCCAGGGCAAGTACTGTTTATAATTTTAGTTTCTATTTTTTTGTTATTTAAATAATATTTTAAATATCCTATAAATTCACAAGTAAATGGTTGAAATAACTTTAGACTCCTCTTTAACAGCTTTCTTACTAGATTCTTATAAAATAAGTCAGTAGAACATGCTGCATAAGACTGTTCTGTAGCAGAAACTTGCAAAATATTTGGAAGTTTCTCAAATTAATATGAGTTGTGAGAGGGTATCATGAATTTTGTTTGTTTTCTCTGCTCAGATCAGAGGATGCTCAAGTGACAACCCCGACTGGGTAATTTCACTGAACATATTTCTCTTGTTTCTAAAGATCAAGTTTCAATTTTTCCTCCATAAAAGAAACAGGTTTTTAATAAAAGCTAGTACAATGAAATACCCAATTACTATTTTCAAGTCAGCCAGCTATCAAAATTCCTCTTGAAGCCACACTGCATTTAGGTTAGGAAGTCACTTTCAGCTTTCATTGAAGTGTCATTGGGGAGATAGATTCCCTGGTCCCTTTAGTGACCATTCAGCACAATAACATTATAAGACACACAACTCGTGCCTTATTGCCCAGCTAGAGCTTATTTTATGTTTCTCTGAATTAATTCTAAGCAATCTTATCCACAACATTACAAGTTTTATAAACAAAAGTTCCAACTTCCTGCCTCATTAGAAACTATGTAATTTCCCAAAACATTATGCTGTGTTGTATAATTTTCCATTCTGTTTCTTGATAAAGATTCCATAGGACAGAGATGTGAAATGATTGATTTCATTGGGTTAAGTGAGGGCAGAATTCAAGAGTGACCTATCAATACAAACACTTTATTGAATGACTGGCACTGGAGTTAGAATTTCATTAAGTTTCGCTTTTCATTGTAATTCACCCATTTAGTAGCTGAGAGTCTGAGCTTCAGACAAAACTGAAATAGACACCTGGGGGAAATATTTCTTTACAGGGATTTGCTCAGAAACCTTGGCTCCCCTCTGTGCCTTGTGTGGATGCAAACAGGCTCATCGGAAGGAATCCCACTCCTGCAACGCAAGGAAAGCCCAAGTCTCTCTGGGAAACGTGGTACATGAGGTATTTGTGATGCTGTCATATGGCATTCAGACAAGAGATTTGAAGAAGTTCAATTGTGCTTCTCTAAAGCCAAAGCAGACATGCTGCCTGGTTGGTATTAACCAGTGTGTGAGCAGCTGTAGTTTTCCTTTCTTAAAATAACTTCCAAAAGCTTCCCCAAACTTCCAATAACAGTTCATGTTAATATTAACTAAACTGCTTCAGACTCTGGCATATTACTAAGCCTTAATAGTGTAATATGAATACTGGAAAAAAAACTAGGTACTTTATGGGGATTATCCAATTTAATCATTACCTCCCTATAATGGAGATAGTAATGTTATCCCCATTTTGAACTGAGGCATCGGATAATTAAGGAATGTGTCCAAGATCACAGAGTTTGCAACAGCAATGGATTTAAACCCAGGAAGACCGATTCCAGGGTCCATCTTCTACACGGTATATATTATGAAGCTGAAATTATGAAGCTGTCTGTAAGTGTATGTCCAAATATTACGATATTCATTTGCAGTGGATGGTTGGTTATAATGCAGCTATCAGTGAACATCAGGTGGGGAAGGAGGAAAAGGGAACTGCTGTATGTCATCAGCTTCTTCATGCCCACTCTTACCAGTATAGTCTCAATTGTAGCGTGTTGAATGATAATTTAAACTGCAATGGGTGTCCTTCTAGCGTCCCTGTGATCCACAATTACATCTTCTTTCCAACATCAGAAAATTTTCTGGACATACAGAAATTCTAACAATATTTACAGGGTGCCTCTGAGAAATCAGGCATTGCACTCGGAATTGGAGGAAATTAAAAGATGAATAAGAAAAATCCCTGTTCTTGAGATACTTAGGCTCCAGCAGGGAGAGAGAAGCTGACTCAAGTAATCACTGAGACCCAAGCAAAGTGCAAGTAGAGTAAAAAAGAACAAGATTGGAATTTTCTGTGGCCATGTGGCTACATGGAGGAGATGAGATTTGCACAAGGCTTTGAACAGCGGAACAAGTGGGACTTTGAGAGGCAAACAATGGGCAGATAGTGTTGGTGAAATAAGAAAAAGTTTGGATTAGGAGTAAAAACAGAAATTAAAAAAAAAAAGAAATCTGGGCTTATCTACAGCTCTGCCAGTTACCATCTGAGTATCCTTGGTCAAATAATTTGACTTCTTTGCACTTTAATTTCCCCAGTTGAAAAATGGAAATTGCATTTTGGAGTTTTAGTAAGAATGAAATGAGATAATATATTGAGAATAATTTGTTAGTGAAGTGGCTATGAAATAATGAATACTTTATTTTTATTTATTTATTTTTTAAAAGATTTTATTCATTAGAGAGAGAGTGCGTGCGTGAGAGAGCACAAGCAGGGGGAAGAAAAGAGAGGGAGAAGCAGACTCCCACTGAGCAGGGAGCCTGACATGAGGCTCCATCCCAGGACTCTGGGATCAGGACCTGAGCCCAAGGCAGACGCCCAACTGACAGAGCCACCCAGGTGCCCCAATACTGAATATTTTAATTTACTGTTAAGTAGTTAGAAATGTTTTAAAGGAAAAGACCACCATGAGCAAAGGCATACAATAAGCACTTCATAAATATCTCTCTAATAAATTCATGAGAATGTCTCTTTATTGGATACCTGCTATTTGCTGAGCACTTTGTACATAATTTTTTTTTAAGTAGGCTCCACATGCAGTGTGGAGCCCAATGTGGGGCTTGAACTCGTGACCCTGAGATGGAGACCTGAGCTGATCTCAAGAGCTGGATGCTCAACTGACTGAGCCACCCAGGTGCCCCTGGCACATTGCACATATTATCTTATTTAATTCTGACAGTGACCATGCAGAATTTGGGAGGGCTACTTGATCTTTTCTTTTTCTCATCTATAAGAAGTGGTTAATATCCCCAATTAGCATGGTTATAAGAATTAAATGAGGTAATACTGTGCAAAGTATAACAGGATCTGGTTCACAGCAAGCATTTGGGAAATGTATGCTAGTTTATCTATCTATCTATCATCTATCTATCTATCTATCTATCTATCTATCTATCTATCTATCTATCATCATCTATCTATCATCTATATCTATCTATTTATCTATCCTTAATGAACATTTCTCCCAGCCCTTCGTTCATACTGACTGTAGGGAAAACTTTGCTTTGGTTGAAATGTTGACTCTACCATATCCTCATGTGGCCTTGATCACATTATTAACCTCCATATCTCAGCTTCTTCATCTATGAGTGGGCATCAAAATAGGGCCCTTGTCACTGTGACTGTGGGGAGAAATAAACCCTTCATAACTGTAAAGTACTTAAAACAGGGCTGAGCACATGTTGAACATTCCATAAATGGTTATCCCCATGTTAGTCACCATCACTTTAGTCTAAAATATCCAGGACCTTTATCATTATATAGACTCTGTGGTCAGCTCTACCTTCATACTATCTCTCTTCCTCCACAATTGCCCCTCTAAATTCCTTTCTTTATCAGAAGCCAAAATAATCTTTTAAGAAATGGAAGCCATAGGGTGTCTTCCTCCAGATTAAAACTCAATAATGTCTTCCCAAATTCTTTACCTGTGTCACAAGGCTCTTCATGGCCTACTTCAGACTTCCCACATGACCTTGCCACTTACTCCTAGGTCACCAGTCACCCTGCACTTCTTCCATTCCTCCATGTCAAGATCATGCCTCTACCTCAGGGACTTTGCATTTTCAGTTTCCCCTGCTTGAAATTCTCTTCTCCAGATCTTGGCATGACACGCTCTTCTTGTTCCGGTCTTTAAACATTACTTCCTCAGAGACTCGTTTCCTAATCATCCAATCTAAAGCAGACTCTCAGTCACTTTCTATTAATAATATTTTATTATTTTTAGTCACATTTTATTACTAATATTTTCTTATTTTATTTTTTTAAAATATTTTATTTATTTATTTGACAGAGAGAGAGCATAAGCAGGGGGAGCTGCAGAGTGAGAGGGAGAAATAGACTCCTCGCTGAGCAGGGAGCCCAATGCAGGACTCGATCCCAGGACCCTGAGATCATGACCTGAGCTGAAGGCAGATGCTTAACACACTGAGCCACCCAGGAGCCCCTATTACTAATATTTTAAAAGACTATTTTATTTTCCTCCCGTCAGTTACCACCCTCTTTTTTTTTTTTTTTAAAGATTTTATTTATTTATTTGATAGAGAATGAGAAACAGAGAGCATGAGAGGGAGGAGGGTCAGAGGGAGAAGCAGACTCCCTGCCGAGCAGGGAGCCCGATGCGGGACTCGATCCCGGGACTCCAGGATCATGACCTCAGCCGAAGCCAGTTGCTTAACCAACTGAGCCACCCAGGCGCCCCAGTTACCACCCTCTTGATATTTTATTTCTATTTGCCTATTTCTCTTCCATCCCAACAGAACGAAAGTTTAGTAAGAGCAGAGACTGTGTCTGACTTGTTCACTATTCTGAGAATTGGGTTTGACAAGAACTCAATAAACATTTGTAATGAATCTGTAAACCAGGAATGACAGCAGGCCCTACTTCATAGGTGAGGATCAATTGACATAACAGGAATGACAGCAGGCCCTACTTCATAGGTGAGGATCAATTGACATAACATATAAACAACTTCGCACTGTGGTTGGCACATGCTGAGGTCTCTGTGGATGTCAACTGTGTTGGGCTACTACACTGCAGTATAGAGCTCCATTCTTGCCCCCAAGGAGCTCAGTGACCAGATGGCTCACAAAGAAATGTATCCATATAGTATGTGCTCTGATGGAAATATATACCAGGGCTTCCCAACACATGAAGGAGGGTCCGATGAAAGTTTCCAAGAGGGGCTGGAAGCCTGAATACAGGAGGGGACACCCCAGTCATCTAAGGGTGACGGTATTTCCAGGCAAAGGGGACTGCATATGACCAGACACTTTGGAGTGGGAGAGTATTTTGAGGTGCTGTAAAAAGTTCAGTCTGGCTGGAACCTAGGGTGCTTGTGGGATGAGGCAGGAGAGGCTCAGCTCTGGAGGGGTGATGGGGGTGGCTTTCCAGGAGCTTTCACCTTTTACCCAGGGCGGGTCATGCACAGCAGCACCAGCAGAAGCAGTGTAAGGAGAAAGCACCTTGCAAGGGCTCTGGGGCTTTTTCTTTGATAAATGCACAGTGAAATCATTATTACCTGTTTATAAGCTATTTACTTTTTCAACAACTCTGCATGGTTGGTGGCACCTTGCCATTGAGCCCATTTCATGTATGAGGATGATGAGGCTTGATCTCCTCGCTCCAAATCTGGTGCATTTGCTTATCACATTACATTGCTTTGCTGGAGAACTCTCTGAGCATGGGCAGGTGGACTGGAAACCAAAGACTAATCTCGGGCTTGATCCGTGAGTACAGATATATTGTCTTTCCTCTGGGATCTAGAAGTTTTACTGACTGGAGCACAAATGATAGGGAGTCAAATCTCTGGGTGGATGGGGCAGCAAAGTCACTGGCCTGTCCTTATCCCTCTTTATCCTACCTCAACTTGGAAAAGCCCCAAATTAGAGTATATTCCCAAAATTGGCCAGGCTCCAGGGAGCTTGCTTGGGGTGTTATTCAACTGACTCCTCAACTTGAATTGCCCTCTGCCTCTCTGTCCTCCTGCCTCTAAGTGGGATAGCATCAGGAGTAGAGTGTAGCACCAATTTCTAAGATTAGGCTGGCGAGAACCAGACCTCCTCCTCTTCCTCCTTGTCATCAGCATCCATCACCATCACTATTCTTTATCAAGCTTTCTCTATGCCAAAATTGAGCTAAAGTGATTTTCATTTATTAGCTCATTTGATATTCATGACAATCTCAGGTAGCTTTGCTATCCTTGTCTTACAAATAAAGAAACAGGAGCCTCAGGAACTATCAATAATTTTCTTGGAGTCATTCATCTTGAGGGTAGGCAGAGCTGAGATTTCAGACCCACAGCTGCATGATTTCTAAGTCTCCACATACAGGTCAAGTCAGCACGGCAGGGCTTTCTCTCCTTCCATCACTCACGGTTCCCGAAGCTGCCTTGGACTGCCGTTTTAATAAGGCCAGCAGCAGCAAATGTGAATGATGAAGTGACAAAGCGAAGATAATGGCACCATGTCCATCTTTAGCCTTCAGCTTTCCAGAGGCTTTTCGGCAGGATTTCTAAGAATGGGAAATGTGACGCTGTACACCTGAATAAGGGACTGAGCCTACCGACTCCCTGACAGTTGGCATCCTGGGCTTTTTGTTCATACACTCTTTATCTCTACGTGTCAGGGAACACAATTCTATTGGACAAGCAATAGAGGGCAGAGAAAACGTTTTGGACCAAGTTATTATGTGTGCTTAGAAATGCATAGAACCACATAATTGGAGAAATATCTTCACTGCATTGCATTATTGATCGCTGTTTGCACAATCTGCACATATCTTTCCTCCCCCACCCCCCAAGACAGCTGTTGATGACACATATAAAACCATGGAGGGGAAGAGCACTTTCTTTGTGTTAAATGACTTAACTGTCAGCGGGATGATAGCAGACTGCAAACTTGCCATGGATTATTTTCTTTATATTTTTGTTGGTTTGCTTGTTTTTCCTTTGGATAAAAGTCTTTTTTATGAGGGTAAGATGAAATTGCAATTGCCAGAGAATGATTAGATGATTTTCATCCCTAATATGAAATAACATAGTCTCCCCCACAGTGATCCTACCACCATTCTTTGCCACTGCTCTAAGTTTGGAAACTGTCCTGTATCTTCCTTCTGTGTACAAAGAACACTCAGAAAATGGTCACGGGAGGATTGTTTCTATCAGAATTGGAAAGCTCCTTCAAAGAACTTGCATGCAGGTCATTTTGAGATGCACACTTGGTTCTCTTGGATTGTCTACCTTACCTCTATGGACCTATCCCTTCAGCTGCAAAGAGATGTAGTTGAATGAGAGGATTTTAAAGGTTTCCTTGAACGATGCAATTCTTTGCTTAAAGTCCAAGGTTGGTACATATAAGCATTGAAGGGGGTGTGAGTGATGTGCCATAAAATCATAATTTTGTGCCAACTCAATACCCAAATGACAGCTTTGTTGTCACTTCAACAAGAATATCAATTGGTTTCATTAGATGTGCTATAGCTCTTACACTATCCTCAGAGGGAACAAGACAATGTTTATCTTTATATTCCAGAGCTTATTAAAAATTCTTGGCAAATAATAAGTGCTCAATGCACATTCACTGAATGAAACCTTGGCATTATCTGGCACATAGTATGTGCTTTATAAAAATTCAAGTGTTTTAAATAAAATGGAATAGGTGGGAAAATGGATGGATGGCCAGAAATGACCTCCATCCTGGACAATGGCCTCAACAGAAATAACATTTGGAGACACTGTATTCCTTGATGCAGTGGAATCTTCTTTGCCTCATTTGTAGTTTGGATTTCTTGGTGTTTTTTTGCGTGTTGTGATTGATACACCCTGGTCTCCTCCATGCTACTCTCCGGTATCAGCACACCAGGCTCCCTGCAGCTGCAATCCTCAGTCCTGCATTGATATTTCCTCTTTGAAGACTGCAAGTCCCTCCTTCTGATGCTTTCTTAATTGCTTTCTTCTTAGGTCGGTGCATCTGTGAGCCACCCGTTTGCATGCATGAACTCATATCATCTTCAGACATGGTAGCTGGCTTTTCAAAGCCACAACTGCAACAGTGTGAGTGTGTGAGTATGTGAGCCTGGATGGAGTTTCTCTTCACTCTTGATGATGTTGCTTCATCCTCGGGATGGAGAAGAGCCAGAAGAAAATATGTCTGTTTGAAAGGATGGTGCTATTGCTGACCACTGTGAGGCTAAGGCCAGATGTGTTGTCCAACCAATAGCATTTCCAGCATCCTGGTATTTGAAGCTTGTGAGTGGCAACTAGAAACATCAGAGTGGCATTAAAAAACTCTCAGAGGCTATGTTTCTAGCTTTCTTGTGCTCTTTGAGAAAGGAAAGCAAGAAGCTAAACTAATGATTAATAAAACAATAGGCAGAAAAAAACCAACAAACCAACCTCTTAGATCCTTCTAGTTAACTTCTGTGTTGCAAGACAAACAAAAAGAAAAGACTTCTAGTACCACAAACTGACATAAACTTGACAAATGAGATTAAAGCTAACCTAAAGCAGTTGAGCCTTATGGGTTTATGAGGGATTAATAGGGTATTGGTATTTACGTGTCCTTTTTCCCAGGGGGATGTAGCACATTGTCTACCACCAAACCAATATGATGAAATTAATCAACATACTTTTCTGCTATTTATGAATGTGTCATTTCCTATTCACCACAATTGAAGCAGACATAAATATGTGCTAAAAATTATACTAAAAGAGAGCAATTACCAAGTAAATGCCACTTAATTGGACATAGTGTCATGGTTTCAATGTAAACAATTTTGCAAGTTTATTACGTGAAGACAAAAATCCTCCGTTTTGTTCTTGCTAGTGCAAGTCATGAAACTCCCTTTATGTTTTTCCTTTAAAATATACATTTTGGGGAATGTATTTCTTGGAAATGAAAGTAACTTATTCACAAAAACTTTCCAAATATGTCAGCATATCAATATGCAAGGAATAAAAAATGTGCACCTCTTTGTAACCAGCTATTATAGCCATCAAATGTGATCATGCTGACTGTGGTTGCCTCCAAATTTTTTAGTGTGTGTGTCAATGTAACTACAACGGTAAGTGGTCTCTTGGATAAAAAATTAGTATACATTATTTCTAGGACATGCAATATTTATAATTAATCTACATGTTTGGCTCATATCAAGATGTTGACACGCAGTTATATTGTTGCATTTACTGTGAATTCAAAATTGTGACTGATGTTTCTAAGGTTCCAAAGCTCTGGCCTCATAGGCTTTTCATGAGAGGGGTACTGCCCACATTTCTCTCCTCTACCTACAGAATTAGCTGACTTTCAAAGGTCAGCATGTTTTCCTAACCTGGTGTACTCAGTCTGGATCAATTGGCTTGACTAACCTGGCCATTCTGCTATTGAGGTCTAGCTCATAGGTTCACTCCCCCATGAACTCATGTAATGACAGAGTAAAAGTCTTTGTCACCAGCAACATCTCTGCCACTGCCTGGGGAAGTGTGTCCTTGTTCACAACAGTTGGGAGAGCCTGAGTGGGTGTACGGTTATAAACACTGCTCCTGGATGACCAATGCAATTGGCCCTTTCTGTTTATGAGGGTTGGGAATGTTTGCAGCAGTCTCAACATACATGGCACATTTGTTTTCTATAGGGATTGTCAGAAGCATTTGTTACTATTTATTTGAGTGAATAGGAAGATGAGACATTAGGAGCGCAAACGCAGCTGTCACTTTGGCAAGCTGTGGTGTCAGTGTAAAATAACCTTTTAGAATCTCTAAAAATAAGAGAGTTTTATTGGAGCCCAAGTGAGAATAGCTGCCTGAGAAATACATTCTTCACAGGGAAGACAGTGCTCTGGAGAATGAATAGTTTTCAAGGGTGATATACTTTTTTTACATCTTGTAAAAACTCAAAAGATTATAGATTAGCATATAGACAGGAACCACAAGTTTTAATGTCAAGGAATGCAGGGAGTAGGAGTATTGACTGATATCTTAAGGACGGGGTGGTTTTCCTTTAGGCTCATTCACAAAGGAAGTATACAGGGCATGCATGGTGGGCCATAAATCAGGCTTTTGGTTTAAACAAAGTTTCTGTACAGTCATGTTGACTTCAGAAGAGATTTAAAATGGCTTCTCTTATATCTCAGGTATTTAGAGCGTATTTCGTCTCATCACTAGCCATCACCGTGCTGTGGCCATCATCAGGGATTTCTCCACATGGAAACAAGGCAGGGAAGCCTTCCTGCCTATCTTGTAGCTCAGACTCCACCTTATTACCCAAAAGGCCTTGCTCTGATGTCCTCTGTAGCCATGTGGAATGGGAAATAGTGTCAGAATGCATAAATCATTAACAATGGCAATGAAAAATCATGCAGTTGTTTTCTGGCAATCAAAGGGGCCAAGTCCTTTAATTCTATTTAGAAAACACTGGAGAAATTCACTACTTAACTGAAAGACAAGATGAACTTCATAATTCTTCAGGTGAGTTCTTCATGTACATGAAGTACTCATAGTACATGAGTATGTAGAAGAAATGTGTTCCTGTGGAGAGTTCTACCTGGAAGATTGTTTGGGATTCTAATGGCTTAAAAATGGAATGAGGGGCACCTGTCTGGCTTGGCTGGAAGAGTGTGTGACTCTTGATCTCAGGGTCATGAGTTCAAGCCCCATGTTGGGGGTAGAGATTACATAAATAAATAAATAAATACATACATACATGCATACATACATACATACACAAACTTTAAGAAAATGGAATAAAATTATTTTCAAAGGCAGACTTTATCACAGTTATACCACAGTTACAGCATAGCTGCATCTAACATGGTTTGTTGTGTTTATGCCATTGTGTGCTTACATTCTGATTTAATAGTTCAATCAGTCACCACTCATTATTGAGACTACTAATCCAGTGCTTCTTAAAGTGGTGAGGGACCAGTTTTTGAAAATTTCTAATCTAGCATGTGTTTTGTTTTTTTTTTTAAAGATTTTATTTATTTATTTGAGAGAGAGAATGAGATAGAGAGAGAGAGCATGAGAGGGGGGAGGGTCAGAGGGAGAAGCAGACCCCCCGCTGAGCAGGGAGCCTGATGCGGGACTCGATCCAGGGACTCCAGGATCATGACCTGAGCCGAAGGCAGTCGCTTAACCAACTGAGCCACCCAGGTGCCCTAATCTAGCATGTGTTTAAAAACAAAATTCAACTAAGTACTTTTGAAGATCTAATTGGCCTTATTAAGCAATTCATGAATCAGGCAGCATCCCATCTAGCAAGTACAGGGATGCTCCAAGGAGTTGTACAAAGTGGAATGTTTTTATAGGCAGGAAGGTGGGGCAGGGAAGTTTTTAGCAAAAGAAAAGAAAGGATTGTTTCAGGCCAAGACATCATTTTCAGGGGAAGGGATGGCAGGATTTTTATCATGCTGATGACCTCACTGGTGCTGATCAGGAAATTTCAGATTGACTTCTGAAAGGTCACATTCCTGGGATAGGTTGAAAGTGTAAATAATTCTTGGTTTGCTCCTGTGGGCAGCAAATGACTCCATTTTGAGTTTTTATTTTATTTTTTTTCTTTTTCAAACATGTATATCAATGTGTGGTCCTATAGCACAGGACTAAGGTCCCACTTGTACCATATGGTAATCTCCCTAAGTTCACAACATCCACAATGGTTTGTTTTCATTTCAATAGAGTGTGCTGATAATGTACTGGGATAATATAACAGGGTCAAATTGCATTAAAATTTTTTTTAAATTTTTTATTGTTATGTTAATCACCATACATTACATCATTAGTTTTTTTAGTCTTTTTAAAATTTTTTATTGTTATGTTAATCTCCATACATTACATCATTAGTTTTTGATGTAGTGTTCCATGATTCATTGTTTGTGCATAACACCCAGTGCTCCATGCAGAACGTGCCCTCTTTAATACCCATCACCAGGCTAACCCATCCTCCCACCCCTCTCCCCTCTAGAACCCTCAGTTTGTTTTTCAGAGTCCATTGTCTCTCATGGTTCGTCTCCCCCTCCGATTTCTCCCCCTTCATTCTTCCCCTCCTGCTATCTTTTTTTTCTTAACATATATTGCATTATTTGTTTCGGAGGTACAGATCTGTGATTCAACAGTCTTGCACAATTCACAGCACTCACCATAGCACATAACCTCCCCAATGTCTATCACCCAGCCACCCCATCCCTCCCACACCAACCTCCACTCCAGCAATGCTCAGTTTGTTTCCTGAGATTAAGAAATCCTCATATCAGTGAGGTCACATGATACATGTCTTTCTCTGATTGACTTATTTTGCTCAGCATAACACCCTCCAGTTCCATCCACGTCATTGCAAAGGGCAAGATCTCATTCCTTTTGATGGCTGCATAATATTCCATTGTATATATATATACCACATCTTCTTTATCCATTCATTTCTCAATGGACATCTTGGCTCTTTCCACAGTTTGGTTATTGTGGACATTGCTGCTATAAACATCAGGGTGCACGTACCCCTTCGGATCCCTACATTTGTATCTTTAGGGTAAATACCCAGTAGTGCAATTGCTGGATTGTATGGTAGCTCTATTTTCAACTTTTTGAGGAACCTCCATACTGTTTTCCAGAGTGGTTGCACCAGCTTGCATTCCCACCAACAGTGTAGGAGAGTTCCCCTTTCTCTGCAACCCCGCCAACATCTGTCGTTTCCTGACTTGTTAATTTTAGCCATTCTGACTGGTGTTAGGTGGAATCTCACTGAGGTTTTGATTTGGATTTCCCTGATGCCAAGCAATGTTGAACACTTTTTCATGTGTCTGTTGGCCATTTGGATGTCTTCTTTGGAAAAATGTCTGTTCATGTCTTCTGCCCATTTCTTGATTGGATTCTTTGTTCTTTGGGTGTTGAGTTTAAGAAGTTCTTTATAGATTTTGGATACCAGCCCTTTATCTGATATGTCATTTGCAAATATCTTCTCCCATTCTGTCGGTTGTCTTTTGGTTTTGTTGACTGTTTCTTTTGCTGTGCAAAAGCTTTTTATCTTGATGAAGTCCCAATAGTTCCTTTTTGCCCTTGCTTCCCTTGTCTTTGGTGATGTTTCTGGGAAGAAGTTGCTGAGGCTGAGGTCAAAGAGGTTGCTGCCTGTGTTCTCCTTTAGGACTTGGATGGATTCCTGTCTCACATTGAGGTCTTTCAACCATTTGGAGTCTCTTTTTGTGTGTGGTGTAAGGAAATGGTCCAGTTTCATTCTGCATGTGGCTGTCCAATTTTCCCAACACCATTTCTTGAAGAGACTATCTTTTTTCCATTGGACATTCTTTGCTGCTTTGTTGAAGATTAGGTGACCATAGAGTTGAGGGTCCATTTCTGGGCTCTCTATTCTGTTTCATTGATCTATGTGTCTGTTTTTGGCCAGGACCATACTGTCTTGATGATAACAGCTTTGTAATAGAGCTGGAAGTCTGGAATTGTGATGGCGCCAGCTTTGCTTTTCTTTTTCAACATTCCTCTGGCTATTCAGGGTATTTTCTGGTTCAATACAAATTTGAGGATTATTTGTTCCATTTCTTTGAAAAAAAGTGGATGGTATTTTGATGGGGATTGCATTGAATGTGTAGATTGCTCTAGGTAGCATTGACATCTTCACAATATTTGTTCTTCCAATCCATGAGCATGGAACGTTTTTCCATTTCTTTGTGTCTTTCTCAATTTCTTTCATGAGTATTTTATAGTATTCTGAGTACAGATCCTTTGCCTCTTTGGTTAGATTTATTCCTAGGTATCTTATGGTTTTGGGTGCAATTGTAAATGGGATCGACTCCTTAATTTCTCTTTCTTCTGTCTTGTTCTTGGTGTATAAGAATGCCACTGATTTCTGTGCATTGATTTTCTATCCTGCCACTTGACTGAATTCCTGTATGAGTTCTAGCAGTTTTGGGGTGGAGTCTTTTGGGTTTTCCACATAAAGTATCGTATCATCTGCAAAGAGTGAGAGTTTGACTTCTTCTTTGCCGATTTGGAAGCCTTTGATTTCTTTTTGTTGTCTGATTGCTGTGGCTAGGACTTCTAATACTATGTTGAATAGCAGTGGTGATAGTGGACATCCCTGCTGCATTCCTGGCCTAAGGGGAAAGCTCTCAGTTTTTCCCCATTGAGAATGATATTCGCTGTAGGTTTCTCATATATGGCTTTTATGATATTGAGGTAGGTACCCTCTATCCCTATACTCTGAAGAGTTTTGATCAAGAAAGGATGCTGTACTATGTCAAATGCTTTTTCTGCATCTATTGAGAGGATCATATGATTCTTGTTCTTTCTTTTGTTAATGTATTGTATCACATTGATTGATTTGCAGATGTTGAACCAACCTTGCAGCCCAGGGATAAATCCCACTTGGTCGTGGTGAATAATCCTTTTAATGTACTGTTGGATCCTATTGGCTAGTATTTTGGTGAGAATTTTTGCATCCACGTTCATCAAGGATATTGGTCTGTAAATCTCCTTTTTGATGGGGTCTTTGTCTGGTTTGGGGATCAAGGTAATGGTGGCCTCATAAAACGAGTTTGGAAGTTTTCCTTCCATTCCTATTTTTTGGAACAGTTTCAGAAGAATAGGTATTAATTCTTCTTGAAATGTTTGGTAGAATTCCCCTGGGAAGCCATCTGGCCCTGGGCTCTTGTTTCTTGGGAGATTTTTGATGACTGCTTCAATTTCCTTAGTGGTTATAGGTCTGTTCAGGTTTTCTATTTCTTCCTGGTTCAGTTTTGGTAGTTGATACATCTCTAGGAATGCATCCATTTCTTCGGGTTATCTAATTTGCTGGCATAGAGTTGCTCATAATATGTTCTTATAATTGTTAGTATTTCTTTGGTGTTGGTTGTGATTTCTCCTCTTTCATTCATGATTTTGTTGATTTGGGTCATTTCTCTTTTCTTTTTGATGAGTCTGGCCAGGGGTTTATCAATTTGTTAATTCTTTCAAAGAACCAGCTCCTAGTTTTGTTGATCTGTTCTATTGTTCTTTTGGTTTCTATTTCATTGATTTCTGCTCTGATCTTTACTATTTCTCTTCTCCTGCTGGGTTTAGACTTTATCTGCTGTTCTCTCTCCAGCTCCTTTAAGTGTAGGGTTAGGGTGTGTACTTGAGACCTTTCTTGTTTCTTGAGGAAGGCTTGCATTGCTATATTCTTGCCTCTTAGGACTATCTTTGCTGCATCTCAAAGATTTTCAATAGCTGTGTTTTCATTTTTATTGGTTTCCATGAATTTTTTTAATTCTTCTTTAATTTCCTGGTTGACCCATTCATTCTTTAGTAGGATGCTCTTTAGCCTCCATGATTCTTGTTGACCCATTCATTCTTTAGTAGGATGCTCTTTAGCCTCCATGTATTTGAGTTCTTTCTGACTGTCCTCTTGTGATTCAGTTCTAGTTTCAAAGCATTGTGGTCTGAAAATAGGTAGGGAATGATCCCAATCTTTTGGTACTGGTTGAGACCCGATTTATGGCCTAGGATGTGATCTATTCTGGAGAATGTTCTATGGCCACTAGAGAAGAATGTGGGATGGAATGTTCTGAATATACCTGTGAAGTCCATTTGGTCCAGTGTGTCATTTAAAGTCTTTATTTCCTTGTTGATCTTTTGCTTAGATGATCTGTCAATTTCAGTGAGGGGGGTGTTAAAGTCCACCACTATTATTGTATTGTTGTCAATATGTTTCTTTGCTTTTGTTATGAATTGTCTTATATAGTTGGCTGCTCCCATGATAGGGGCATAGCTATTTACAATTGTTAGACCTTTCAACATGACATAGTGTCCTTCCTCATCTCTTATTACAGTCTTTGGTTTAAAATCTAATTTGTCTGATATAAGGATTGCCACCCCAGCTTTCTTTTGGTGTCCATTAGCATGGTAAATGGTTTTCCACCCCTTCATTTTCAATCTCAGGTGTCTTTGGGTTTAAAATGAGTCTCTTGCAGACAGCATATCGATGGGTCTTGTTTTTTAATCCAATCTGATAGTCTGTGTCTTTTGATTGGGGCATTGAGCCCATTTACATTCAGGGTAAGTATTGCAAGATAGGAATTTAGTGCCATTATATTGCCTGTAAGGTGACTGTTACTATATATTGTCTGTGTTCCTTTCTGGTCTATGTTGCTTTTAGGTTTTCTCTTTGCTTAGAGGACGCTTTCAAGATTTCTTGTAGGGCTGGTTTCGTGTTTGCAAATTCCTTTAGTTTTTGTTTGTCCTGGAAGTTTTTATCTCTCGTTCTATTTTCAATGACAGTCTAGCTCGATATAGTATTCTTGGCTGCATATTTTTCTCATTTAGTGCTCTGAATATATCATGGCAGTCCTTTCTGGCCTGCCAGGTCTCTGTGGATAGGTCTGTGGCCACTCTAATGTTTCTACCATTGTAGGTTACAGATCTCTTCTCCCGAGATGCTTTCAGGATTTTATCTTTGTCTCTGAGACTCGTAAGTTTTAATATGAGATGTCGGGGTGTTGACCTATTTTTATTGATTTTGAGAGGGGTTCTCTGTGCCTCCTGGATTTTGATGTGTGTTTCCTTCCCCAAATTAGGGAAGTTCTCTGCTATAATTTGCTCCAATATACCTTCTGCCCCTCTCTCTCTTTCTTCTTCTTCTGGGATCCCAATTATTCTAATGTTGTTTCTTCTTAATGTATCACGTATCTCTTGAATTCTGCCCTCGTGATCCTGTAATTGTTTATCTCTCTTTTTCTCAGCTTCTTTATTTTCCATCATTTGGTCTTCTATATCACTGATTCACTCTTCTGCCTCATTTATCCTAGCAGTTAGTGCCCCCATTTTTGATTGCACCTCATTAATAGCCTTTTTGATTTCAACTTGGTTAGATTTTAGTTCTTTTATTTCTCCAGAAAGTGCTTCTCTAATAACTTCCATGCTTTTTTCAAGCCCAGCTAGTATCTTTAAAGTCATCATTCCGAACTCTAGATCCAACATCGTACTAATGTCCGTATTGAGTAGGTCCCTGGCAGTCGGTACTACCTCTTGTTCTTTTTGTTGAGGTGATTTTTTTCTGTCTTGTCATTTTGTTCAGAGGAGAATAGATGAATGAGAGAACAAAATGCTAACAGGGTAACAACGTCCCCAGAAAATATACTCTAAACAAATCAGAAAAGACCTGAAGTCAGGGGAAAAGAAAGGGAAAAAAAAAAAAAAAAAAAAAAAAAGAAAAAAAAAGAAAAAAAAAGATAAAAACAAACAAAAACAGAACAAAACAATAACAAACCCAGAAATTGATCAAATATCATCAGGCTGGTGCATAGATCAGTGCCACACACTAGATTTTGGGTGTATTTTGGTCTGTTAGAAGAAAGTGCCTCCCAAAATTTTAAAGAAAGAAAAACTTATATATGTACAAAAATAAGGGTTGATATGATGAAGGGATGGAATATGACTGTAAAGATGAAAATTATAAAAAATTTTATAAAAGGAATTGAGAAGATGTTGTTTGAAAAAAGAAAGAAGAGGATTTAAAAAAAAAAGAAAAAAAAAGGGAGAGAATGTGATCAGGCAGGAGAGTAGAACAAAACCATACACTAGAGATTTAGGGTATATTTTGATCCATTAGAAGAAACTATCTCAAAATTTTAAAGAGAGAACAACTTATATATATATGCCAAAAATAAGGGTAACTACTATGAAGGGATAGAATATGACTCTAAAAATGAAAAATAAAAATGTTTTTTAAAAAAGTTTTTGATAAGATGTTGGTTGAAAAAGGGAAAAAGAAAAATTCAAAAAAAAAGTTAAAAAAAATTAACTTTGAAAGGCTAAGAATCATGGTAAAAAAGCCATGAATTCTGTGTGCTGTATTCCCCTAGCACTGGAGTTCTGCCATTCTCATTGATCAGTAAAATTGGTTTTGGCTGGCTGTTCTTGCTGATCTTCTGGGGGAGGATCCTGTTGCCATGGTTCCCAAATGTCTTTGCCGGAGGTGGAATTGCCCCGCCCTTGCCAGTCCGGGCTAAGTAATCTGCTTGGGTTTGCTTGGGGAGCTTCTTTTTTTTTTTTTTTAAGGTTTTTTTATTTATTTGACAGAGAGATAGAGAGTACAAGTAGGCAGAGCAGCAGGCAGAGGGAGAGAGAGAAGCAGGCTCTCCGCTGAGCAGGGAGCCTGACATGGGGCTCGATCCCAGGACCCTGAGATCATGAGCTCGGGGAGCTTTTGTTCCCTGCAAGCTTTCCGTACAGCTTTGGAGGCTGAGAGTGTAAATGGCGGCCTCCCAATCTCCACCCTGGAGGAGCCGAGAACTGAGGGCCCCGCTCCTCAGTGAGCCCCCAGAGAAAAGCAGTCAGTCACTCCCGTCTTCCCAGTCTCTGGCCGCACTCCGTGCTCACCTGGCCTGTGACTGAGCGTTTCTATCTCTGGCACCTGACTCGGTGTGGAGTCTCCAAACCCAGCAGATCCCTGCAGTGTGCTCCCATGCTGCTCCTCCCAGGGGAGGAAGGAGAGTCTCCCCGGATCTGCCGCTTGTTGGGTCCCTGCTGGAGGAGCAGATCACGGTTTATGGCAACCCCGAGCTGAGAGCCCACTCCTCAGCTCCGTCTCTGCAGCTGGCTTCCCCGTTCCGATACCTGGGAGCTCTGCCACACTCAGGCACCCCCGGTCTTTCTGTGACCCCAAGGGTCCTGAGACCACACTGTCCCGCGAGGGTTCCACTCCCTGCTTAGCCACTGGAGCGACCTCCCTCAGCGGAGCTGACTTCTAAAAGTTCCGATTTTGTGCTCCGTGGCTCTATCACTTGCCAGAAGTGGCCAACAGCGGCCCCCTCCCCCGCTATCTATCCTCCCAAATATCGGCTCGGATTCACTTCTCCGCACGTCCTACCTTCCAGAAAGTGGTCGCTTTTCTGTTCAGAGAGTTGTTGCTATTCTTTTCTTCGATCTCCTGTTGAGTTTGTAGGTGTTCAGAATGGTTTGATCCCTATCCAGCTGAATTCCTGAGACCGGACAAAATCCAGGTCTCCTACTCCTCTACCCTCTTCAGCCACCCCCCCCCCCCCCCCGCGCATTAAAAGTTTTTGAGTTCGTTTGCTCTCAGTAGCTTACCTGGTTGTAAACCAGTAGTAGGCATTTAGCATCCTGGCAGTGGTCAGGCACCAACCATACTCTGAGCAGCACTGGACAACTAGCCACCTGCTTGATGTCCTTGAAGCACTGGGGAAAAGTATTGGGAGAATCCCAAAATGTTACTGGTCAGAGGATGTCATATCCAACATGGTGTTTTACGAAGGTTTATTCATTTGGTATTCAGTACTGAGTAGCGATTGAGTTTAAGGCAGCAGGTAGTTCTCTGACCTGTGAGAAACCAGGTGAGCATTCATAAAGAGCTAAGAGAACAGTCTGTCATGGAGGTGGTGTGGGGAACAGGGGTCCATTCTCTTCTGTGTGCCATTTATTCAGGGTGTTTTGTATGTAGACAGGACAGTGTCAGGACGTTGGGGTTTATAAACTTGATGGCTTCTAGAGATTTCTCATGACTCACAGATGGGTATGGGGTATCGAGGTATGATGGAGACTGCATTGAACTGGAGGACAATGGCATTTAGAGAAGATAATACTTACTCAATTCCAGGTAAATCTTCTGATTTTCAAACAAACAAACAAACAAAAAAACAAAACAGAAATTCTACCTCTACTTGAAAGCTCTTAATTCCTCAACTATTACTAGCTATCTACTAATTTAAATCATTAAAAAAAAATCCAGTGCTAAGCCAAACACACACACACACACACACATACACACATGGATAGGCAGCTTGTGTGTGACCTCTGAAAACTCTCTTGAGGTTTCTAATAAGAAACATATTCTAGAAATTTCCATAGATATTGGAATGTCAACCTATTTGAAGGTAATTCCAAACAGAATTTGATATTAACACAAATAGGGAAATGTCCAGGTATTCCTAAGATACATGAGACCACAAATGAGTGTGGAGGTTACCGCTGAGGGGGTAGCTTCAGTCTGGGACCTGAGAAATGTGGGTAATTATTCTCCTTTCTCCACAGGGTTCCTTGGAGGAACACTCTGAGAAAAAGAATGTTAGTTAGTTTGGGGGGGAATATCCTCAAAGCATTGAGTCACCGAGTGAAATGCAGGGTTTTTGTTTTTGTTTTGTTTTTTTTAGTTAAAACACCCACAAGGCCTTTAAAAATATCATCTGAGCTATTTCATGTTAGAATCAAAGTGGCAGTACACAGTTTTGAGGACTCCTTCTCAGGAAATAAATAGGTATTTAATTAATTCTGTTATTTCAGATACACTTTGATATAACTTTGCTAGGAATATCCATTCACACAAGGCGCACTATTTTGAGAGACAATGATACCTGGCTTTCTGAGGAAGCTTTACTAGGCTGAAATTTAATTAAGAAACTCTTGACAGATATGCTTACATTTCTCTCTAGGACCTTAATTAAAGGCTGGCATTACCCATGCCTGTGTGGCTGCACTTGATTAATTGAGAGATCATAAGCTGTGACAGGCATGCCTGGATTAATGGCTGTGGAGGCTAAACACACCCTTTTATATCTTTTCTAATGCACCTCTTGTAGGCCAGTCCATCCTGGCTTCCTGAGTACAGTGCAAAGACTCGGTTGAGTCTGAAATAGAAATGGAAGTACATAGTGGAGGGGCCAGGCACAATCTGGGGAGTGTGAACTAAGTGTCCTTGAGTGGTGAATGCCCATGGTGGTAGCTGGTGGGTAACATCAGCCTGGAGTAAGTGGGGTGTGGAAATTGGCCCCTCACACCAGTTGAGAGCCTGTACCAGGCACTTACACCCAAAGGCTGCAGATGGAGCAGAGTCCAAAAAGATCAGGGTGGACTCCTGATCTCTCTTAGTCTGGGATCCTCCAGGAGCAAATGCTGTGACAAGGATTTGAGTGTAAGTTGTTCATCTGGACTGTGAAAGAAATATGGCCGGGGACTAAGGAAGTGACCCAGGGAAAAAAAGGAAATCCACCCATCAAAGGTGCATCATGAAGCCAGTTATGACTGAGCTGGAGCTCAACGTCTTTGGGAAACTCTGGGAGCCATTCTATAGAACCTGCCCCTCAGGTTTACTTCACTCAAGGGGAAAGGGACCTGGGAATCTATCCACCGAATGGCTGGAAAGCCTTAGGCAGTGCAAGGAATGCAGGTCCTGGCAGAAGGCTGGAAGTCTGAGACGTGCTTTGGAGGGTAAGGCAAGAGGACAGGGAGACCATGAGTAGCATCAGCTTCCAGACCTTCAGAGTACAGATCCAGACTCTGGCACATGTGAGCTATGTGTGACAAATGCCAGTCCCCTCAACTCTAGGTGCCTGAATTTCCTCAGGCTATGGGTGCCCCCAAGGCATATGGAAATGCAAACGACAACATTAATTGCACCCTTGCAGAGATTCAGATAGCTTCTCTGTATTTTCTGGATATGTTTACTAAAGCTAAACCTTCTTCATTACCACCACCTTCCCCTCGTTTTTTTTTTTTTTTTTTTTAATTTTTAAATTTGTGCTCTTGATTTTCTGGTGCTCTGGGTACATTCTTCGTATGCTTCTTGTATAGTTGATCACGGTTTAAAGAGTAAAGTGGAAGTAAGGCATAAAGTGACACCACAGGTCTCACTCAGCTCTCTCTCAGCTCAGCTGGGAGAAATAAAGGTCATTTCTCCCAGCTGAGCTGTGACATAGTGTGACATGATGAGGGGAAGGCCTAACTAGTGATGGCCAGAACGACCACTGAGCAAGGGTGTGCTCTATGCCAGGGTCTTCCATTACTCCTCAGTTGTCATAGTGACTGCCGGTCTTTCTGCTGGAGAGCCACGCCCATGCCCTTGATCACATGGCCCTGTAGCAAAGGCAGATGATAATATTTTTTGAGAGCTTGCCTGTGCCCAGCACTATTCTAAGCATCTTGTGTGAAACCCACTTTTGTCCACACACAACTTTGCAGATGAGGAAATTCAGGCACCTAGAGTTGAGGGGACCTGCCTTGACATAGCTCACATGTGCCAGAGTCTGGATCTGTACTCATGCCTTCTATTTTCAGAGGCTACCTCCCAACCACCGCGTTGCCATGCCATGAGCTGCTCACAGCTCAGATGATGAGGAGAGAAATTGCAAATATGATTTTATTGGCTACAAGTCACAAAGGTCTCCTGGCAACAGAGACCCGCTGAAGTCACTGCAATCCCCCCATTTAATATCAGAGAGAACACCACATTTGCAGACATATCCTCAGCAGGCAATTTGCCCAGAAAATAGGGAGCAGATTTCTGGATCTGGGAGTGAATGGGAATGGGAAAGAACTGCTTTCATTTGGAAGGTGAGAGGCCTGGGAACTGACCCAGAGCCGTGTGAAACAGAACACCTTCTAACACTGTGGCTTTTGTTAAATTGGCATGCCAGGATGGAAGACCAAGGGAGGCAGACTGAGGCCCTGGATCATGATTTTTTTTTTCCTTCACTTGAAGAGTGGTCCAGCCATAGGTGTCTGGGTGTCTCATCATGTGGGGGAACGTGGGCAGCATTCAAATGAAAAAATTGCACAAACTTAAATGAGAAGGGGTTCTGAGCTTGGGATAGTGGAACAGCCTCCTTGACATCTGCGCTGTACTGTGAAGATATGTGCACATATTTGGCATCAAAATTCTAAAGGGTGAATTTCAAGAAGAGGAAACACAATGCATATAGTGTCATCCAATGTCCCAAAGTTCCCACAGGAGATGAGGGCTTTCCCTTCTGAGCAGCAAGTTCCAGACAACATCAGGTTTGTCCACTAACTCCTGAAGTCTGCCCTTCACAAATTCCCCAGACTTGGGCTCCCAAACCTCAGAGTTTCAGACCTTGGTTCTTTTTCTGTTCCCCCACTTGCCTCTGTTCTTCATCTCCAGCTTCATGCCCAAGTGATGTTCTGGCCAGTAAACTTGGAAGGGTCCTTTTCATTTCTTGCCCCATGCAGGCAAAAGGTTTGTCCTGGATCACACAATAGTTAAAGAGTTAATTTAAAATTCCCCCAAAATGAGTTTCCCTCAGCTTTTGTGTGAGGGAAGAACTTCTATGTGTGCTGATGACCATTTCAAAGCTAACCCAGCCTCACAATTAGTGTGCCCAGAGGACGACAATACCTTCTTGACATGAGAATACAAATGTTCACCACTCACCCTGAGTGTGCAGGATTTTGATGCATTTATTTCCCTTTTATTGAACAACACAGTGTTCCCTAAGAATCACTGCTTCCATACCCCAAGTGGAACCTGAATAAAGGGAAATTCAGCTCAATGTCAGGCTCCAAAACCTTTGAACTTCACTGATGCATAGCTCCTGGGATACACCCTTATCAGTTTGTATGGACACTCACAATATGATGTTGTTTTGGATGGGAGTATTTTCAGACTCAAATAATTTACCAATGCAAGTCAACACTATACAGAGGTCACATCAGAGCAATTTGTTCTAAATTCATTATCATTAATAGGCAAGGCAGCTGCAGGAAATTGTACAACTGCAAAGCATGTCAAAAAATGTTCTGTTGTTGATATCCGGACTGTTTGATCCAGAAACAAAGGGAAATCATGATCTTGTTGGCTACAGCCTTACTAACAAAGATTTTTGCTTTTCTTAATAATCATTCTTAGTCCAAGTTATTTTTATTCCAGTGACACTGGTGCTCGCCAGTGATTTTGGGTTGATAATAAGAACCATGTTCAAGAGTTGGAAGTACATGGCCAGGATTAGTAAGGATTGCATAACTTCATCCCTTCATGTTTGGAATGACCTCTGAAAATAAGAGTGAGCCAAAATCCAGGATGGAGTAATAAAGGAAAAAAGAAATCTTCTCATCTATAGAATGGGGTGAATAAGCAGTAAAATATGAATGCGTGAAATTAATTGGGACTGTGTAATTCCCAAAAAACAAACATTACATGATCTTTGATGTAAAACAATTACCAGGAACTCTGTGGTAAGCTCAGTGTATTTGGCAATTAACTCAAATGACCTTTCTGAAGGAATGTGAGTTTTGTGGGGTTCAGAACTCAGTCCAACTTTATGGGTTTTTGAAGTTTTGAACCAACCTTAAACCTTGCACAATGCCAGTTTTGGATCTGTGTGTTTCAAAGATTCTTGAGCACAAGACAGTGGGTTTCTGGGAAAGGCAGCAAGGGGAGATCAGATAAGTATGGCTGGACCATCGGGACCTTGAACTTCTGGAGGGCCCACTTCTCTCCCACTTGTCCTCTCTACTTTCTCACCCTGCTCTCCAAATGTGTGCTGGATGCACAATTCCAGCATTCCAGACTTGCTCTGATTTGGGACTCTTGCTCATCTCACCTCCACTTTTTGACTGTAAGGAGCCCATAGTCCTGCAGGGCTGGGTTAACTGCCCCCATCTTAGAGTGCTGCTCATAACAGGCTTAGGAGATCTGAAAGTCACTCCTCGGAACTCCTGAAATCCCTTCGCTCATTATCCCTCCATGTTAAAGACTCTGAAAAGAATAGAGATATCTCAAATAGACATGGGGGAAGGGAAGGTTATCTTGGTAGGTAAATACATAAACAGACCTGTGTCACCATTGAGGAACAAACTGCCTCTGGAAACTTAGAGGGTCAGTGGAATGGGGGGCTGGGAAAATTGGGCAAAAGTGGAGTGGAGGGAGGAGAGAAGGACATGGAGCATGGAAGAAACAGGAAAAGCTGTGGTAGGAGGGATGCCACCAATGGGAGCCTGGGGAAGCTGGGGAGAGATGCAGGGCAGCCACAGATGGGAATTTAGGGACTGATTGGGAGCCAACCAGGCAGGATGTTTCTAAGACTAATGTGGCTTAACTCAAGAATTTTCCTATTTCATCTCTAATGATATTTTTAAATGGGCTTAGCAGTTGGTCTTTTATCTAGTTGCCCATGTGTTCATGGTTCCTTCTAAAAAGTCGCTTTGCTATTTCTTACATTTCCAATGTGCAGAATTAAAGTCCCTGTTTATAAGAGTTGCATTCCATTTTCTTGGTTGTTCACTAGGTCCGTCCCTAAGACATATGGGGCCAAGGGGGAGGGGGTGCAAGTGGAGGCCCACAGCCCATGGATACAATGTTTGGAAGTTACAAATCAAGCTTGGCAGCAATGAAATAAAATTTCTATTCTTCCACACTGACAAATCCACCTTCATAATGATAAAATAGAAAAATATATGTCAACTATGGTTTTTATGTGACAGAAAGTCAGCAAAGTATCAAAGATGGTTGCATTTAATTATTATTATTGCACCTGCCAGTGATATTTAGTGAAACAAAGACATGCATAATTCATAAATTGTACATTACTCATTCTTAAGAGTTTCTTGCCTTTATTTCACCAAAATCACTCATCCTATTTTTTAAAGTTAAGATTTTTATATAAGTTGTGTTTTACAGAAAACAATGTTGAACTGGCAAACTTTCTCTAGTCATCGTGGTTCTTCAGTAGGTTCCTAAAAATTATTTCAGTATTGAGAGACTTTCCTCTGCTAAGGCCGACAAATGGATTTTCAATACAATTCTTCAAATGATATTTGGATGGGGAATGAAGAGTGAAGTTGGTGTGTCAGGTTCAAATATTGTAATGCTGTCATCCATGCGATGTTACAGTCATTGTTAAAATATGTTAATGTTACCATTTGGATTGTTGTCACTTATAGCAAAATGTTCACTTCTTTTAGTACAATATCTAGATCCATGCAGGGAAGGTATGTGGTTCTCAGATTCTTCTGTCAAATTTTTCAGTTCAGGATATTCTAAAGAAAACCAAAAAAAGCTGTCTATTGTTCAACTTATTTTTTCTTTAAAGATTTTATTTATTTGTTTGACAGAGAGAGACACAGCGAGAGAGGGAACACAAGCAGGGGGAGTGGGAGAGGGAGAAGCAGGCTTCCCGCGGAGCAGGGTGCCCGATGCGGGGCTTGATCCCAGGACCCTGGGATCATGACCTGAGCCGAAGGCAGACACTTAACGACTGAGCCACCCAGGCGCCCCTATTGTTCAACTTATTGAAATCTGTCTTTAAGCAGCACTAAAGTGTCCATCAAACACTCTCTGCAGAAATTTATTTTGAAATTTTTTACTTGAATCTTCTCTTTCATAATTGCAAATATTTTGTTCCCTTAGTCTAATTTTTTTTAAAAAATATGCTTTTTTTCCTAGAAGGTTACTTTGCTGCATAGTTCACATGCACTTTGATTTTATCTAAAATTTTTAAAAATCCTTTTAAAGTAAAATAGCCAAACTTGGATCTGTTTTTGTAAGCTATTACTAACATTAATAGTAACCACAGTTCATACCAAATAACTCTGGATAGTGGAAATTCAAAATTAATGTCATTTTCTTCCAAAGACCATTCTTCACTCTTTATTTGGGCATCTTCTTTTTTTCACTTAGCTTTTCTGATGTATTTTATGTCTTGTCTAAATTAAATCTGATTTCTTTATCTGCATTCAGTCAGCATACCCCTAGTGTGACCAAGAGGAGTCATAAAGTCAAAATTGATAGTGTTTCATCAAGATGTTCTATTTTGGGGCAAGTCCAGAAAATGTCATATACAATTTTGAATAGTTCCAAAGAATGTCATTGCTATTGGCCCAGCTGAGACCCTGTCTCATAGTAACAAATTCAAAACATGTGCCACGCATGGCACAGGGAACTCTTCTGGTTTACAGCCAAATTTGTGGCCTTACATCTTTTACTTTACCAACCATGTCAGCACCATTATCATAGATTTGCCCTCTACAATATTTCAAATTGTTTGAATAAAACTGACATTTAAAATTTAATTTTATGAATATGTAGTGAAATCTTTTGAATATGTCTTTTTATAAAATATAGCTAGTCACAATTCCAGCATCCAATATGATGATCACCTAATAGCATTTTCATATATATAACTTTAAGTGTTATAGGTTTTTTTTAACACTACAAAATATTCCTCAGTGCCACATAGAACTATTGTGATAACTGTCAAATTCACATGCACCTCTGGAGCCAGCAGTTGGAAAGCAAGAGGCAAGGAAACAGATGCTTGTATCATCGTATTCCTTCTGTCGGAGGAACAATTCCACAGATTAATTGATTGATTTTTTTTTCCCTCCAGCAAAGTGCTTCTGCTACTCAAATTCTCTCTACTCTCAAGCAGTGATGTTTCTGACTTTGGCAGCCACAGAATCCAAAAACCTGCATGGCATTTGGGTGCAGCCACCTTTTGTTTCAAGTACTTAGGGGAAAAAATGTGAGGTCATCTGGTTGTTCAATCTGGCTCCAATATGATTACCAGAATTGTTTTGCCTGGGCCAGCTGGCTGGACTGATGACCCATGATTTTCCCTGTTGATTTGCAAATTGAGTCCAAGATGGTAACCCTCTCCTAAAGAAGGCCTTATGTTCTCTCATAATCCATATGTTGGAACCAGGTGTTAATTGCTTCCCTCCCTTCTTTCCTTCCTTCCTTCCTTCCTTCCTTCCTTCCTTCCTTCCTTCCTTCCTTCCTTCCTTCCTTCTTTCCTTCCTTCCTCCTTTTCTTCTTCCTCTTCTCCTTCTCCTTCTTCTTCTTCTTCTCCTTCTTCTTCTTCTTTCTTCTTCTCTTTTTAGAGAGGGAGATGGGGCAGAGGGAGAGGGAGAGAGAGAATCTTAAGCAGGGTCCATGCCCAGTGTGGAGCTTGATGAGGGGCTTGATCTCACAACCCTGAGATCATGACCTGAACTAAAATTAAGAGTCAGACCCTTAACTGACTGAGCCACCCTCTTTCTTTCTTGTTGTATTTATAGGAGCAGTGCCTGATACATACTAGGTGCCAAATAAATATTTGTTGAGTAGAAAATAATGAGATTAATTTCACTTCTAGATTTTCTTTTTGTAGACATATTCTGTAGCTGATGTTAGAATGTACTAAGCATCTGACAGTGTAGTAAATGTTTTAATAAAATCAGCAATAATGAAGGATAAATATATTTCGTTTATAGAATGATGATATATATAGGTAAATTATGGACTTGTAGGCCCAAATCAGAGTCCTCCATTAGATTGTAAATAACATAGGTAAAAATACCTACCATGGACAATGGCTGTTGATTATGTTGTGCACATACATGGATTCAGATTTAATTTCTCTCATCTTCTTTTATATTGCCATGTCTGACTATCTCCATGGATTTTAGCTGCTTTCATGGCTGTAGTGAGGATGGGCAACAAGAGACTCTTATGAAACTAAGGGAAACACAGTGAAATACAATGACAAGGGGAGAAGACAAGAGAAAGATCAGAAACTCATGACAGATGCTGAAGCAAAACTTCGTTGACTCAGCTAAGACAAAGATGTCCCCTAGTATCTCAATATGATGCTACAGAACATTCGAGGAAAAAAGCTAAGAAAAAGAGCATTTGGATGATGGTGATCTTTGTTGCTGCTTTTGAAAGCTGTGCATGTCAGACCATCTTGCTTAAGATCTTGCTAAAGGATGAGCAAAAACTTGTGTTTCTGTTTCAAAAAGTATTTGAACAGCAGCAGCATAGCAAAAACAGCAACAACAACAAAATTTAGATGGGCATGTGTAGAGCTTTGTTAAGGGTGTTGCTTTTTACCACTGCAATGCCCTATTGATTTGCCAACTAGCATTTGATTGGCATCTGCATAAATTCCACTGTTTCCAAGATACTAATAAAAAATGGCAATGAGAACTGCAAGGAGTAGACAAGAAAAAATTACTTGTGGCAAAGCCATTAAATCATTTATAAAATTTGCAAAAATTTTCCTCTTCTAGATTTTTCAATACCAAAGAGACTGCATGACTGTTTTTCAGTGGGGTTGTTACTTTGATACTTCTGGTGGCTGATTAGGCTGGGATGGAAGATGGTCAAAAGTCATGGTCACAGTGTTGACCCCTGAGACTACTGGTGAGTGAGCAATACTATATGACTGGGTCAGTTGAATAGTTCAGGCAGCAAAAAAAAAAATCAGATCAACCCTGAGACCATCATACTAGTCAAGTTTCTCAGTGAAATTTTCAAGTGGAATTTTTTAGGAAAAATGTACAAATCATGAGTTTACAACTCAATGGATTTTCACAAATTGAGTACTATTGTATAACAAGCACCCAAAGTAAGAAACAGAACATTACCAGCCCCCAGAAGCACTTTGTCCTTATCACCTTCTAGGTAGAGCCCTCCAAAGAGCAACCACTATCCTGACTGCAACACTATGGATTTCTTTTGCTATTTACATATCACATAGTCTGTGATATGGCTTGTTTTATTCAACAATGTGTGAGTTTCATTCACTTCACTCTATGTAGTTGGAGTTCATTCTTGCTTATGGCCACCAACTATTCAATTCTATTATTATACCACAGTGTATTTATTCATTTACAGTTGATCCATTTTGGGTATTTTCTATCTTGGGGTTATCTCAAATAATGCTAAAATCAACTATATTATACATGTGTTTTGTTGAAATATGTACATATTTTGTTTCATAAATGCCTAAGAGTGGAATTGCTGAGCGATAGGGATACGTATGCTTTGCTTTAATATCAGCAAAGTTTTTCAAATTGTTTTGGATCAATTTTACTTCCATAGTTTGGCAAACTGATAAGTCATGAACAATGCAAAAGCAAATTTTATCTCATTTGAGCTCTGGTGAAATGATCCATTTTATGAAGTGAAAGCCAATGGAGATAATTATTTCGAAGAAGCAGACGTGGCCCTGTGTTGTGTTGGCATCAGTATTGCTCATCCAAATTCCAGTTATAGGCTCCCTGAGGCATGAAGCCTATTTTATATTTTGAGATATAATTGATTGATGTTATATCCACTCTAACTCCAGCATATGACATATAGTGGGTAAAAATACTAGTACGTTTAATTGGAAAAGTAGACCTATTTATTTTGTCCCTGTTTATTTTCAACTAAACTAGCAAATACACAGGAAGATAAGGACCTGATTATTCACATTCTAAAGGTTATCAGTCATGATGTGAATGTCAAAACTGAGTGTGCATAAGGCAGGTCCATCTTGGGGATTATACCATTTTATATAAATAACCTTGAGAAATAGCTGTAGATAAGAGAAATAAACATTTTAACTGTTCTTATAATATATATAATATCTTATAATATAGTGAAGGACACTACAGTCTTGGCTGCAAATGTTAATATTTACAATATGACCTGTTTTATAAACTCAACCCTGCCTTATCCATGTGCTCACATCTATTTCCAAGCATCCAACTAAGGCACCAAGAGGTTAAGTGGTGGCTAAGTGAGCTCTAGCTGCTGGATCCTGAGCTAATCTAGTGAATTGGTTAGCAGCTTTGGAAGGATAGAGAGAAAGGAGAAGGATGAACAGTTTGCATTGGGCAGGCATCTTTGTCATCTATCCCCATATCCATGTGCAGAGACCAGTTTACACCGGTGGCAAATGTCTATTTTCCAGATACAGTTGGAAATTATCTCCTCTATTTCTACAGAGTAGCTGTCATTTCCTTGCGCATAGAGAGATGGTTGGTGTAATGATGATAACAATCATATTAAATTTACTGGGTGCTTACCAGATACCTGACTTGGCATTAGTGCTTTACATGTACATATTGGTGCCAAACAAGATCATTTTGAGATAGGTACCATTATTACCCCCTTTTCACAAATGAGCAAGTAGAGGACTAGAAAGTACAGCACATGTGCCCAGGCCATCTGCAGGAGAGCAGAACTGAAGCCATTTTAACTCCAGAGTTTAACTTCTGAAGACCAGCTTCTGGAAGGCATGGAGAAATGGGCCAAAGGAGTTCAGCTGGGCAATTATTTAGGAAAGCAAAGAACATGAGAAAAGCTAAAAAGAAAATTGTGATTGATTATACTATGAAAAGTAAAAATTAAACATTTGAAATTCTTAAAGAATGGCAAAGCTTTGTAAAATACATATAAACAAATAAACAGCTTTGGCACAAGAATTTGAGAAAAGTATATTCTTAGGACTTTTTTTGAGATTGTCTTGTCATGATAAAGAACAAGACAAGCCCAAGGTAGGCCTCCATTGGCAATGAAGACTGTAAGAAGATCCAGCCTCTTACTTTCAGCGTCAGTTATAGAAATCACTTGTTTGCACCATTACACTATTGAAGAATGACCTTTTTTCCTCCTCTTAATCTTAATCAATAAAGTTAAAATTTCCCAGTTTTTCTTAGCAGACTCCACATACCTAGATATATTTTCAACCCCTTCCAAGCTGCTAAGAGCCACAACATCATATTTTATTCAAGGCAGAGAAGTGAAGGTGCTTGTGCCTGCACCATCCAGATGGTTCTATAAGTCCTCCAGTATTCAAAGTGTGGTTTGTGGACCAGTAGCATCAGCATCCTTAGGAGTTCATTAGAAATGCAGAACGTTAGGACCCATTCAGGACCTATTCAGTCAGAATCTGCCTGTTGGCAAGATGTCCAGGAGATTCACGTGCACATTGCATATTGAGAAGTGATATGTTAGCTAAAGAAAACTGGAGGGCAGGGATTCAATCTTTTTTGAAGTTTTCCACACAAACTGTAATTGTATAAATAGTTGATTAACCCGCAACTACACAAGGAAGCAATCTTCAAGAAGCAGATACTACCTATATTTTCAGAAATTTTCATCAAAATAGATAATGGCCATCAAGGTGTAATCCTTATACAAGTTAATTATTGATTGGCTTATCATTGTTAATTCCCATTTAGTTACGGGGGAAAAGATCTTCTTCAGGCAGGTCCATAAACTGGCATGGATTCCCCATTTGAAAGTACAGGAAAGTATTCTGTGCTAATCCTGAAATTGAAAAAGTTGTTATCTAGGCCCCAGTGGTGTGATAATGGGCAACTGGTGGCTGGGTAGACTCCTCCAGGATAACCCCCTGCCCAAGCTTCTGAGTGATGGATGGGGTTCATCTGGGTTGAGCCACATCTGGTTTGGATTACCTGAGTATAACTCAGATCTCTGGAAACAAAGGAATTAATTTAAAAGAAACATTGTGATACTGTAGATGAACTTTACATACTTGTTAATTTAAGTGCCTATATCACTAAATACAATATACAACTTTGATTTTATTTTATCACTTGTCTTTCTCCTTTAAGTAAAGATTCTCCACCCTGAGAAAGCATCAGATTACCCTGGAGGGCTTTTTAACACACAGATTTCTGGGTTCCATCCCCCGAATTCTGTTCCATAGATCTGGTCTTCCACAGGTGGGGCCCAAGTATATGCATTTTGAACACACTCCCAGATGGAGTCGATGCTGCTGATTCAGGGCCAACCTTTCAAGGCCCATTGCCCTAAAGAATTAGCAAACCAGTAGCCAGTGGTGGTAGCAGGCAAATCCGTTGCCTTTCTCTCTCTCTTTTTAAATTGCCATTGATTTTTCTCTTGTACTCATCCATACTTGACTTGCTGGTTGTCTTCGCTAGCTGTAAGGCCACTGGAAGTCCACAGATGGGGGTGGGGGCTAGGCAGTGTAGCTCTCATCAGACTCTCTCTGCAGTTATTTACCTTCTGTTTCTAATTTATGAGGCTTTCTTGCCACATGATCTTGCACAGCCAGACTGAGGTGTGGTCCAAGAGAAGCTATGGGCCTGTGTCAGCCATGAGCCACATCTACCTTAAGGGATACACAGACATGACTTGGGGCTCTGAGATGGGAAAAACGTAAAGAGGCCTTGCTTTTTTCCTGGTCCACCCTTACAGCCTGGTCTCATGAGTATTTATTTTATATGCCTTCTACCTTCTAGGACATGGGGAAACAGATGGTGTTTCTACCCCTGAAACAGTTGGGGTTTTCCAACAAGCCTGGTATCCAGTCTAGGACTCTATGCTAAGCCATGACATGCTGGGGAATGATGGGTCACATGCCCCAGAGGACAACCCTAAAACCACAACCACACTATAACATCACCACCTCTGGAACATCCCTATTTATGTAATTGAGATAAAGAGTGGGACTGATATAACTTACAGGATAATTTAGGAACCAGCCTAGGATGAGGTCTGGCAAAATCAAAGTCACTGTCTTTTGAATGATCAATTCAACATGGATCCAGAAAAAAAAAAAAAAAAGACTATTAATTTGGAAACATTTGAAAAGACAAGATTGATGTTTCTTCAACAGTACAAGAGAACTAAGATTAGTAGAAGAGTCACATGGTTTCTTCTGGCTGCTTTCCCCAGGTTCAGAGTGGCCAGAGGGTTCTATTAGGAAAAGCTTGCATATGAGTGGTAAATTCCTAAAAGTTATCTGTAGCACACATGGCCAGGGTCTTACTCAAAACCTGTCAACAGTGTTAAAGATGATTAAAGGAGACAATTTGGGTGATATGAACAAACTTAATATTTAAGACTTCAGTCTCTGTTTCCCCAGGATCCAGAGAACTGCAAAATGGGGTGGGAGGCAGGAAGTTTTTCTAGGATGAAGAATCAGGAACAAGGAAGAGAAAAATAAGAAATGAATAAGACACAAGTAATAAGTCTAGAGCCCAGTGTCGGGCTTGGCATCTGGGGATTGGCTGCCTGGGTACATTGTACTTCTAGTCAAGTTGACCATTTACAAGGACATGAAAGTTACCTAAGTTTTGGTTTGCTTAAGTGGCACCCAGTGCAGGAGTGGCTCCAGCTGGTACCTAGAAATTTATTTCAACATCAGTAATCATTTCAGTGCTGTCAGTCAAAACCTGAAACTGCCAGCACCCCCTTGTCTTGGCCTGAGTGTGCTTTCTGTCTGGCAGAGCCAGGTGTGCTGAGCTGGGAGAAAGCTGAGAAATAACAGCCCGCCTCTCCCCATGTCCACCACAGCAGCCTTAGCCAATGACTGATGGGAGCTGGGGTATACATACCTCATACCCCAGCTCCCTCACCTTGGGGAAAGAATCAATCTACTACATTGCCCAAAGTTTCCCCAGGGGTTAAGTTCTAGTTGCCCACTGGCTGTCTCACCTTCTGTTTTACTTCTTTACAATGCTGTTAGTGTCCTGTCCTCCTTTCTTTCTGCTCTCTGTTCCTAGCCAGACCAAGCCTGGAATCAGAAAAGAGAGCCCTCAAAAATTCTTTGGTTGTGGTTGTTGCAGGCTACATGATTATTAACATTTTCTATCTTGAGAGCAGAGGCAACAAGGTAAAGAAGTCCATGAACCTAAGACCAGATTACTTTTCTGGAACTCAGAGTTGTTCCAACAGCAAACTCTCCTCTGAAGCCAATGGTGCCCAAGGGTGTCTGTTCTTGATGTTCTGTACCACAGTGGCCTGAACAAGAGCAAAATCTGCTTAATGACAAAGGAAGATGGTAATTATAATGTTTTATGACAATGACTTTCTGGGTACATTGTCTACACTTTCCCGTTAGGTAGAAAAAAAAAAATCATGAACATTTGCTTAATAAGCATAATACAAGAATTTTAAAGGTATTGAGGAAGACTGATTAAGAATTTCACAATTTCCAATTGCTTTTTGAATAAAGACCTTAAATTTTTAGCATTTTTAATGTCTTCGTCAAGAGACTGTGAACCACTTGTTACCCAAATTAAAAACTCGCAAACCATTTTCAGAGGTTTCTTAAGGTCATTGATTGGTTGCCTTGGAATCCTGTACCACCCAATTCTGTATTGAATCAAAGGGCTATTGGCTAGGCTTGGATATCATTTCAAAACTGCAATTTTTCACCATGACAATATTTATTATAGTGGACTAGATCCAACAGATAACATTAGTAATACCATTCACCATCAGAAGGCCATGGGGAGCTGGAAATAAAATATTTTCTCAGGTAAAGCCCATGGTAAGGATAGGCAAAACTGGCATTAGTCCAACCATCTCAAACCATGCATCAAACTTTTGAGGTCAGGCAAAATTGAAAACACATTTGGAGAAGTTAATTCCCCCTTAATTTTGAAACCCATGTGTATTTCAAGGGAAATTTAATCCGTGTGTTTCTAATTCATTTACACTCAACTCATCAAAATGTTATTTTGAAAGAATTATTTCATTTTCATATCCAGGAAATATTATGAATCCCTTTAACAAGATTCTTGAAGGGTTGAAAAAAAAATGTCGTTCAGTTAAGTAGCCATGTTTGGCCAGCTGTATTTAGGACTTGTAAACAAATGTAGGGGAGAACGGTGAATTTCTAAAACATGACCTCTCCTGTTTCAGTGGGCTGTATGTCTTGCTGTGTTAAGCGCTGGTGATTGAAGGCACCATGTAACTAGTTATTGTAACCCCTCCTCCCCCATTTTAATAATGGGTTCCTCAGTGACCTGTTACATTTGACATAGAATGTGTTGAGTTGACACCCAGCTTAATCTTCCTTAGGAGATGGATATATCTATCTATCATCTATCTATCTATCTATCTATCTATCTATCTATCTATCTATCTATCTCAAGTGTCTAAAGGAAGGTATTGGTATGGGTAGAAATTAACAGTACAGCTGATAGAAGCTATGATTTGTGTTGTTCTATAAGAAGAGCCTGGGGATGCTAAGTCTCTCTAGGCAAGAGAAACTCTGGGAAAGAAGAGAAGAAGGAAGTGGGTAATTTCACATAATTAATTTAATTTGTAAAGAAACATAGTGGATGGGATTAGTTTTAATTTTACATACAATTTCTGGGATGCAAAACAAAGTACCTTTATTAGATCAAAGCCTAGAAATGCAGCAGATAAAATACTAGTTTGAAATATGGAAGAAGAAGGGATTAGCTTTCAATGTTTGTGTTTCTAAAATATGACAATTATTATAAGGCTCCAAGTCAAAATGTGTTCACAACTCCTGATGAGGTCAGTGTGTGGTGAGAGAAATTCCTTCAGTTCCTGAAAGTAAAGGCATAAAGCTTTGTTTTGCTTGAGTTTTGTTGTTGTTGTTGTTGTTGTTGTTGTTGTTGTTGTTTTATAACCAGCAGTGGAAACTGAATTTGCGGAGCTTCCTTTTTTGGGCAGCTTCCATGGGAACTGCTGAACAATAGCAGCCAACTTAATTATCATGAGTAATTACCTATTGCAGAGCAACCCACGAGGCCACCTTTTGCTAGTGATGCATTTCAAATAGTGGTGGGACAAGCCCTTTGAACAGAGGGCCTTTGAAGGTTTCCCAGATTTAATTAGCAGGAGAGAGACTAACAGGCATACTTTCTTTGTACTTCCTTTGCAACAGGACAGGGTATTACTGGGTCTTACAGAGCTCTGACAAGAAATTATGGCTCTACTAGTTACTTTTATGATAGGTAGCAGTAACTGGTAGCCAGGTTCCTGTCACAGGTGGCAAGGTGGTCCTTGAGATCTCTAAAATGACCATCTTCTGTGAGCTTTCCTTCATTCGTCATAGTAAATGCTAACTAACTTCATTTCATTCCCCCCACCCCCAGTGGTGGTAGCTCTGAAGGGACCCTCTTCTTTATTTTTATTTTTTTTAAGATTTTATTTGTTTATTTGACACACACACACACAGAGGAGAGAGCAAGCACAAGCAGGGGGAGCGGCAGGGGAGAAGCAGGCTTCCCGCTGAGCGGGGATCCCGATGTGGGGCTCGATCCCAGGACCTGGGATCATGACCTGAGCCAAAGGCAGCTGCTTAACCAACTGAGCCACCCCAGCGCCCCGAGGGCAGCTCTTCTTTAAGAAGGTTAGTGAAAGCACGTGTTTTGGTATTATTGGCTCCCTATGTCAGCTACCAGAGACACTTGCCAGGTCCATGTGGAAGGGTGTATTAATGCTTAACATCTAGTACAAATCTGGGTTGAGGAAAGCATGCGAGGCCGAGAAATACAGGACATCGTTTGGAAACTTATGGAAGACATTTCTAATACTTTTCTGAGTAGAATGGCAGGAGAATTTTCCAAATATCACATGACAGTAAGATTAATGATCCCTGGTTCATTCTTGGAGATGACAGTTGATTATTGGTATACCGGGACAATTGAAATGAATTGAAGGCCATGCAGTAAGTCTCTCTGGCAATTTCAGTGGAAATAAATATGAGGAAAAACTGACGTTAAAATGTTAAAGTGGGGGCGCCTGGGTGGCTCAGTCAGTTAAGCATCTGCCTTCGGCTCAGGTCATGATCACAGGGTCCTGGGATCAAGCCCTGCATGGGGCTCCCTGCTCAGAGGGAAGCCTGCTTCTTCTTCCCCCACTCCTCCTGCTTGTGTTCGCTCTCTTGCTGTCTCTCTCTCTGTCAAATAAATAAAAATAAAAAAACTTTAAAAAAATGTTGAAGTGAATTTACTCGCAGAAACATCTTTCCTTAATCTCATTTTTTCTACAGTGTAGAAGGGCATGATGATGTGAATTTTTAATTTTTTTAATTTTAATTTTTTTAAATTTTATTTTATTTTATTATGTTATGTTAGTCACCACACATCATTAGTTTTTAATGTAGTGTTCCATGACTCATTGTTTTCGTATAACACCCAGTGCTCCATGCAGTACGTGCCCTCCTTAATACCCATCACTGGGCTAACACATCCCCCCACCCCCTTCCCTTCTAAAACCCTCAGTTTGTTTCTCAGAGTCCATAGTCTCTCATGGTTCATCTCCCCCATCCGATTTCCCCCTTTCATTTTTCTCTTCCTTCTCCTAATGTCCTCCATGCTATTCCTTATGTTCCACAAATAAGTGAAACCATATGTAATTGACTTTCTCTGCTTGACTTACTTCACTTAGCATAATCTCCTCCAGTCCCATCCATGTTGATGTAAAAGTTGGGTATTCATCCTTTCGGATGGCTGCTATATTACAAAACAGTGATAACCAAGACAGCATGGTACTGGCACAAAAACAGACATATAGACCAATGGAACAGAATAGAGAGCCCAGATATGGACCCTCAACTCTATGGTCAAATAATCTTTGATGTGAATTTTTTAAAAGATTTATTTATTCATTTTAGAGAGGGGGGAGGGGCAGAGAGAGAGAGAGAGAGAACCACACCCTGCTGAGTGTGGAGCCCAATGAAGGGCTTGATCCTACCACTCTGAGATCACAAACTGAGACAAAATCAAGAGTCAGTTGCCCAACCAACTGAGCCACCTAGGTGTCCCATGAGGATGTGAGTGTTAATCTCAACTGCCTCTCTTTCTATGTGAACCCAGTTTTCTTACACAGACAATAATTATAATTTTAAATGGACATACCAATATCTTTCTTCAGATATGATGAAAAAGGTAAGTTTACCATGGTATTTTCTGTAAAGACCAGCACAAGGCCTAGAGCCCAGTAGATACTCAAGAAACATTAACTCTGTCTCACCTACATGAATATACAGATTTTTCAGCTAGATGGTATGGCTAGGATTATGTTTCGTATTATTATGTGGTGGTTTTGAAAGGTAATTCTGTGTTAATGATTTGGTACTCAATTCAGTCTCCAAAATACCTTAATTCCAAATTCAAATTTAATCATAAACATATGGCCTGCTTCTTATTTAACATTATAAAGGAATGAGTATATGATCATAGGTTTATATTTTTGGAACGTGCTCTGGTGGCCATTACAATCAGAATAATTTCTGAACCTATTTTTGTGCATCTGCTTCTGGAGAATTGATTGGAAGTAATAAAATGCCCTTGTAGATCTTTGTTTTATTTAGATTTGATTACCTTATTAAAATTTAGAATGTGATTTTTATTCTCTTCATAAAGCTACACAATTGTGCTTCACTGGTGGTTATAAAAGAAATAAAATGTGGATTTGATCGTAAGTCAGGTCCTGCTGCTTATGTGGCTTCTGCAAGCATACAGTCCCCACTCAAACTCATGAATGCTCTGGGTGATGGGGTGCTGAACACTGGAGCAGCAGTTCCAATTTGTCATAGTGGCCAGTCTGATCTGTAACTGAATGTATGTGACAATATGAAGTCACTGGAACTTCATCCTTGATGAAGGGAATGGAGCTAACCCATTGGGAGTCTTTGTTCTGCTCTCAGGATACTTCTCTGGGAGATCATTCACCTTCTCCCTATTTCCCTAGGGTCCTCCTTCCTCTGCCATTCTCCTTTCCCTTCTTTTTTTTTTATATTTAAAGTTTTTTTTATTATGTTATGTTAATCACCATACATTACATCATTAGTTTTTGATGTAGTGTTCCATGATTCAGTGTTTGTGTATAACACCCAGTGCTCCATTCAGTATGTGCCCTCTTTAATACCCATCACCAGGCTAACCCAACCCCCCACTCCCCTCCCCTCTAGAACCCTCAGTTTGTTTCTTAAAGTCCATTGTCTCTCATGGTTTGTCTCCCCCTCCAATTTCCCCCCTTCATTTTTCCCTTTCTACTATCTTCTTCTTCTTCTTCTTCTTTTTTTTTTTAACATATAATGCATTATTTGTTTCAGAGGTTCCTTTCCCTTCTTAAGAAGACTCATCCACCTGCAGGTTCTATTTGCTCTGAAGTTTGCTGGGAACTCTATTTTCTGCCTGCTGATGTTGCCCAGATTGACACTTCTAACAATGACCTCTTTCCTCAATACCAGAACCACATTTCCTATCCCATCTCCTCTCCAACATTAGTGTATGTTGACATGTATGAGTATGATACTGAGTACCACTTATGGCCATAGTCCCTTATTAGCAAATGAATGAGTGAATAAACAACAAATGGAGAATGAATGAATGCCACATGATCACTGACACATGATGCTGAGTCCACCATCAAACTTCTCCATTGTTCTCTGCCATCTTTTACAGCTCTCAAAGATGTGTTTGTCTCTCATAATGACTCATTGAGTAGGGAGTTTGTATGTGTGTATGTGCGTGTGCATGTGTGTTGAGAGAGGTTAATGGACCAGGCTTGTGAATCTCCCCTACTTTTCCCTGAGAAAGTTTGTCAAATAGATGATTTCCCTTGAGACTGATCTGGCCAGTCCTCTATACATATCCTGAGTCACTGGGGCCACTGGAGTGCTTCCATGCTCAGTCTGAAGTTTGGTGCTGGTTGGGTATTGTTTGCTGGCCTAAGACAGGTGGAGATGTTCCTGGGTGGGGGTTACCTTATACAATGATGACTGTAGGTCCCCAGATTGGTGACTTAGACACTCATCAGAGTCAACCTGAAGGATGCTTTATTTCAACCCTCCTCCTCTGTCATTGTTGGGTTGGCATTCTCCTTCATATTTTTAAAGATACACCTCAGATGTCCTCTCTGAAGTGCCAAGCCAGGTACAGAATGGCTCTTAGTAAGCATCACATTAATAAATAATAAATTAATGAATAATTGGTAGATTGAATAAATAAATGTTTGATGATTTTGTCAGGTTAGATACATTTCCAGTATGGATCACTGTCCATCATTCAGAAATGAAAGAGATATTTGACTTTTTGTTTATCATACATGGACCCTTAAAGATAACTTCAGAGAAATATTAATGAAATCCATACAGGTTTTGAGGGCCCTTGAATCTACATGGCAAAGACTGCACTGCCTATTATACTGGCCATTAGTCACGTGGCTTTGAGCAGTTGAAATGTAGTTAGTGTGACTGAGGAACTAAGTTTGTAATTTTATTTAATTTTAATTATTTTAAAATTTGAGTTTAAGAGTGGATGCTTGGTTCAGTTATTGGAAAAATTTTAAGTAGTTTTAGAACAACTTGGGCACGTGAATTTACCTTTTCAACTGTAAATTTTATGAAATCTCAATATGGACCAAATATTACCAATGAAAATTTATCATTGTAATTGAAATATATTATAAGTGTAAAAGTTTTACTAAATTTCTGAGACTTAGTATGAAAATAAGAGTGGAAGAACATAAAATACCATCAATAATTTTGGGGTTGATAACATGTTGAGATGGTAATAGTGGGGGTATATTGGATTGTATTCAATTTATTATAAATTAATTTTACCTGTTTCTTTTCTTTTTTTTTTTTTAATGTAGCTACTGGAAAAGTTGACACTGTCTTTGTGGCTGTGTTGTATTTCTGAGACAGTGCTGTTATAGGGCTTGCACAAGGCTGCCTTGCTGTGGGGCCCTGATAGAATTTTAGGGGTGACCTGTCATCACCACGGAGCATCTTTAGTTAGATGTTTGCTCTGGATTAAAGCAGGAAGTTGCCTGCTTTTTGTGTGTAGAATGAGTGCAGTGTTAGAACCAAGCAATGACTATAAAGTGAGACATTCATGCTCTCAAGGTCATTACCATAGATTAATTTTTACAAAGTACTGGTGTGATGGTTACTTTTATGTGTCAAGTTGATTTACTTAATGGATGCTCAGATAGCTGCTAAAACATTATTTCTGGGCGTGTCTATAAGGGTTTTTTTCTAGAAGAGATTAGCATTTAATTCAATAGATTGGTAAAGAGATTCACTCTTATCAATTAGGGCAGCATCCATTTGGTTGAGACCCCCATGGAACAAAAAGGCAAAGGAAGGGTGAATTCTCTCTCTTCTTGAGCTGGGGCATCCATCTTTTTTTGTCCTCAGACATGGGGGCTCCAGGTTCTTGGGCCTTCAGATTTTGGGACGTATGCCATTTGCCCTCTGGTTCTCAGACCGTAGACCTCAGAGTAAATTATGTCACTGGCTTTCCTGGTTTTCCAGTTTGCAGATGGCAGACTGTGGGACTTCTCAGCTTCCATAACCGAGTGAGCCAATTCCTATCATAAATGTCCTCTTCTGTCTATCTATCTGCTCTTGGTTCTGTTTCTTTGATTAATACACTGTGACGGGTGTTCTAAGTTCAATACAGCAGTGTGTCCTCTCAGCAATCAACCCTACAAGATAGGTTCTATGATTGTCATTATACAGAAAAGGAAACCAAGAGTCAGAGCAGTTAAGTGACTTGCCTAGGACTCAAAGCTATAATTTGAACTCAAGTTTGTCAAACCCAAATTCTTCCTTTCCCACTTCTCCCATTGGAGGAAGGGTCCTTTTGAAGGAGGGAGACAAACCAAGTGGCCCCATGTGATGGTTCAGCCATCCTGCTTTCAGGCTCAGATGTCCAGCTCCTTCACTTCATTCTTACCCTTGGCCTGAGAACCAAGATTTGGGGTGAGCCTGACTTGAGTTCAAATCCCAGCTCTGCCCTGTTCTAGAAAATTGTTCAGCCTTTATATTTTCATTTGTCTTGTCCTGAAAAAGGGCCAAGAAAGACCACAGTTCTGAGGAACACATGAGTGAGTTCATGCAAACTATCTATCACAGTCCTGGCTTATAACCTGTTTGCTCACTGTCTCCTATAATGAGGTCCAAAGAGACTTCCCAGAATATAAGTGTATTTCTATACTATTTCTAATGTTAAGTTTCCACTTCTTAGACTTTGAAGTTAATGACTAAGAAGGCCACAGTGTATGAGGTCAGCTGCCTCCTTTTTTCCTGCACTCTTGGTGTTAACAACACTACATTATGCTCTATCCAAGAGAAAACGTTATTTTACCATCATGGGCCTCATACTTAACACCAGCTGCATGGGAGAAAGCTCTCCTTCACACCCCACAGACACTGTTCAGTATGTTGGAGTCAGAGGCTGTTTTAGAAGTCACTCCCACTCCCACTCCCACATTTCATCAAGAAGAAAGTGAGGCACTTCAGGGCCAATGGCTCCCAGAACAGATAACCCAGGACCAGACACAGGATCAGGAAGTCTCTTGGACTCCTGGTCCTCCCATCAGTGCTCTTTTCTCTATACCCTTCAGCCTGCCTGCTGTACAGGTGTGTGTGCACCAGTGTGTATGAGAGAGAATGTGTGTGAAAGAGTATAAGTGTGACAGTTTGTAACAGAGTATGGGCATGACTGTGTGTGAGAATTTGTGAGCATGTGCGTGCACAATGTGTGGGACTGTGTGTGCATGAGAGCCTGCACATCAGAGTGTGTGTGATACTTTTGTGGGCTGAACACTTTGGTGTTCCCCAAAATTCATATGTTGAAGCCCTAACCCCCACTAGGATGGTATTAGGATGTAGGCCTTTTGGGAGGTAAATAGGTTAGATGAGGTCATGGGGGTGGAGTCCCCATGATGGGATTAGTGCCCTTAAAAGAAAAGGAAGAGACAGCAGAGTGCTTTCTCTCTGCTGTTGAGGACTCTAAAAAGGCCACTGTCTACTCCAGGAAGAGAGCCCTCACCAAGAACTGAGTCTGCAAGCACCTTGATCTTAGATGTCTCAGCCTCCAAAACTGTGAGAATAAAGGTCTATCATTTAAGCCATTGGGTCTATGGTTTTGTCATATTTTGTAATGAATACCTAAGTGACAAAGACAGACACTGTGTGAGTGTGTGAGAGAGAGTGTGCAAGAGAGTGTGTGTGTTTGTGTGTATATTTGAACCATTTGAAAGTAAGTTGGAGATAGCATACCCTTTTGCCCACCAAATACTTTGGTGTATATTTACAAAGAGAAAGGAAATTCCTTCTTATAACCATAACACAGTACCAATATGAATAAATTTAATATCAATAACAATACTATTGTTCAACTCACAGACAATATTTACATTTTATCAGGTCCTCCATAACATAATGCACTTTATAGCTGTGTTTTGTCTCTTTAATTTTTAATTTTGGACATCTCTTGGGTTTTGTGTGTATGACTTGATGTTGGCATTTTTGAGGAGTATAGGCAAGTTCATTTGATTGAATATTTACCCATTTGGCTTTGAACATTTGAGTATCTAAATAAATAGTGAGAGGCTCTGGTTCCAAGGTAAGATGGAATGAGCCTACTCCATCTCTCCTGCAGAATGTGGCCATGATACCTGGACAAATGCACAGGGCAGCTTCTGAAGACTCAGAGAAGTAAATCATGGAAGGACACGAGAATGTAAAGTACCACTGAACAGGAGGTGAATTTGCCATCATTTAAAAATCTCTGTTCCTTAATCTGCCTGGCCCTGGCTGTAGGCACAGTGGCAGAAGTGCACATCAGAGCAGGGCAACTAAAGTCTAAGCTTTGTCATCAGAAAGCCAAAATGGGGAGCTCTAAGGAACTGGAAAATGCTGGAGATGGTAGGAAGGGAGGAGCTTTGGCAAGTGGCCCATAAAGTTGACACAGGTCTTGTGTAATCAGCACTAAGACACTGAGAGCTGACCAGGGAACCAGAGCATCGCCCAGTGCTGGACCACCACCTGATGGCACGTATGTGTGTTGAAGCATTGCCAAAGTTCTTAGCTGAGTTTTATTTTTTTTTTTAAATCATAGACTTTATTTTTTGTAGAGAAGTTTTAGGTTAAAGAAAATTGAGCAGATAGTACAGATAATTCCCATACACCCCCTGTCCTTCACAGTTTCCTTCACTCCCTTCAGTTTCTCATGTTATTAACATCTTGCATTGGGGTGACACATCTGTTACAATTGATGAGCCAATATTAATATATTATTATTAACTGAATCTATAGTTTATATTAGGTTTCATTCTTGGTGTGATACATTCTGTGGGTTTTGGCACAGAATAGTTTCACTGCCCTAAAAATTCCCTCTGTTGCACTTATTCATCCTCTTCCCCTTTCCCTAATTCTTGGCAACTGATCTTTTCACTGTTTTCATAGTTTCATTTTTTCCAGAATGTCATATAGTTGGAATCATATTGTATATAGCCTTTTCAGATTGGCTTCTTTCACTTAGCCATATTCATTTAAAATTCTTCCAGTCTTTTTTTTTTTTTTTTAAATTCTTCCAGTCTTGTCTTGGCTTTAGGGCTCATTTCTTTTTATCACCAAATAATATTCCAATGTATGGACATACCACAGTTTATCCATTCACCTTTTCTGAAGGGGCTGTACCATTTTGCATTCTCACCAGCAGTAAATGAAGACTTCCTGTTACTCTACATCTTTGCCAGTATTTAGTATTATCAGTTTCTTTTTTAAAAAAATTTTTAGTCATTCTAATCAGTGTATAATGGTATCTCCTTGCTGTTTTAATTTGCAATTTTTAAATGACATAGGATGCTGAACACCTTTTCCTACGCTGATTTGCTGCATGTATATCTTCTCTGGTGAGAAGTTTTTTTCAGATCTTTTGCCCATTTTTAGATTGATTGTTTTCATATTGTTGAGTTTTAAGAGTTCCTTGTATATTTTGGATATAAGTCCTTTATTAGATGTGTTCTACAAACATTTACTTTCAGTTTGTGGCTTGTCTTTTGCAGAGCCAAAAGCTTTTAATTTAATAAAGTCCAATTTACCAATGTCTTTCCTTCATTGTACTTTTGGTATTGTACCTAAAAACTCATTGCCAAACTCAGGTCGCCTAGATTTTATTCTATTTTATTTTCTAGAAATTCTGTCATTCTGTATTTTACATTTAGGTCTATGATCCATTTGAGTTGATTTTGTTAAAGTTGTAAGCTCTGTATCTAGATTCTTTTTCTTTTCCTTCCCCTTTCCCTTCCCATTCTTCTCCTTCTTCCTCTTCTCCATCCTCTTCTCCTTCCTCCTCTTCTTCCCATTCCCCTCCTCCTCCTCCTTCTTCATGTCCAATTGTTTCAGCACTATGGGTTGAAAAACTATCCTTTCTCTGTTGAATTGTCCTACAAAAGCTTTGGAAACTGAATTAACATTGGTACCATAGCACACAAGAGACAAATTGGAATATATAACCTGGTCAAATGCTGCTAAAATAAAACATCAACATTATCTATGGGATTAAAGCAAGATCCAGAGTCTTGTAACAAAATAAATAAAATCTCTAAGATATATTTCAAAATTCCACAGCATATGAAGACTGGGGAAATTTCTGGTCCATGGGTAAAGACAATCAACAGATGACATTACACAGATGCTGGAATTGTCTAACAAAGATTTTAAAACAGTTAACATAAAATTGCTCCCAAAAGCAATTGTGAACACTCTTCAAATGAACAGAGAAATAGAAAGTCTTAGCAAATAAATAGAAGTTATAAAGAAGACACTAACTTAATAGACAGATTTAATAACAGTAAGGAGACAGAAAAGAGTCTGTAAAATTAAAGATAGATCAAAGAAATTATTAAATCTGAACAAAGAGAAACTTTCAGATAAAAAAGAAGAAAAGCCTCGTGGGCTTTGGGACAATGACAAAAGGTCCAACATTCATGTCATCAGAGCCTAGAAAGAGAGGAGAAATACTGTGGTACAGGAAAAATATTTGAAGAAATAATGGCTGAAAACTTGTTTGGTGAAAGCAAAAACTTGTAACCAAGAATTGAGCCAAGCCAAGCCATGATGAACCCAAAGAAACCCATGCCCAGGCCCATCATAATTGAACTCCTAAATACTACAGTGAAAGGAAAATCTTAAAATAGCTAGTGAAAAATGATGTGTCAAATACTGAGACACCTGAGAAACCACAAAGGCCAGAAGGAAGTGATACAACATTTTTCAAATGCTAAGAGAAAAATACTGTGAAATAGTGAAAATGTCCTTCGGAAATGAATGATAACTAACAATATACTCAGATAGGGGAAAACTAAGAGAAGTCATTGCTATCTTGTCTGCACTAAAAGAATTGCCATAAGAAAGTTCATACAGAAGAGAAATGACAAGAAAAAGAACTCAGAACTTCAGAAATAAGAGTGATGGTAATGGTAGATATCCAGGTAAATATACCAGGCTATTCTTCTCCCTTGAATTCTTTAAAATATGTTTAATGGTTTAAAGCAAAAATATAAATATTGTCTGGGTAGATCTTCAATGAATATGCATGTAATATATAAGACAGCTATAATGTGAAGGACGGAAGGTAAAGGACACTATATGGTGATACCCTTTCTACATTTCACATAAAGTGTTGAATTTTGGGTTCTAAATTGACTGTGAAAAATTAAGTATGCATATTATAATCCCCAGAGGAACCAATAACTTTTATGCAAAAAGATACAGTAAAAAACACAGAAAAGTTAAAATGGCATATGAGGAAATGTTTAAGTAACCCAAAGATAGGCAGGAAAGGGGAAACCCAAGAATGAAAAACAGAGAATAAACAGAAAATAACTAAAATAGATCAGCAATTACATGAAACCCAGATGGTTGAAACACATTAATAAAATGACTACTGTTAAGATGGATAAAACGCATGACCTGATTGTCTGCTGTCTCCAAGAATATCTCTTCAAATTTAGGTAACGTAAAAAAATGAAAGTAGATATGCCATCAAATGCTAATCAAGAGAAAATTAAAATGGCTATATCCATATCTAAAAAATGTACACTTCAGAGCAAAGAACATTACCAAGGATAAACAGAGACATCACCTAATGCTAAAAATGGTCAATTGACAAGTAGGCATAAAAAGGTTAAATGTGTATACACCTGAAAACAAAATCTGCAAAATATGTGAAGCAAAAACTGATAGAATTGAAAAGATAAATAGACCAATCCACAATTACAGTCAGATATTTCAATAGCCCTTTATTCATAGTTGATAGAACAAGTAGGCACAAATCAGCAAGGGTATGGTACACTTGTACAACACTATTAACCCATTTGATCTGATTGCTACTTAGAGAGCACACCACCCAGCAACAGCAGAATATACGTTCTTCTCAAATGGACATGGAAGGGAACATTTACCAAGCCTGATCACATTCTGAACTAGCAAACAAACCCCAATAAAGTCAAAAGGATTGAAGTCTTACAAAGTTATGTTCTGTGACCACAATGGAATTAAATTAGAAATCAGTAACTTAAAGATAAGGGGAAAATATCCCCAACCTTGGAAATTAAGCAGCACACTTTTAAATAAATCCATGGGTCAAGAGAAAGTTTCAGGAAAATGTAAAAAAAATATTTTAAACTGAACAAAAATGAAAATGCAACATACCAAAATTTGTAGGGCACAGGTAAGTTGGTGCTTACAGTGAAATTGGTAGCATTGAATGTTTAAATTAGAAAAAGAGAGAAAAGCCTCAACTCCATAAGCAGAAAATAGAAATAATTTAAGACTAGAACTCAATGAAATGGAAAAGAGAATGCAGTAGAGAAAATCAGTGAAAACAAAAACTGGTTCTTTAAAAATACTAACACATTGATAAACTTCTGGAGAGATGGACAAAGGAAAAGACACAGATTAACAATGTTGGGAATTGAAAATGGGGGTGTCATTACAGATCACACAAATAGGAAATAAGAAAAAGAAAATAAATGCGTTGTATGGATAATTCGAGGCACATAAATTAGACATCTTAAAACAGGATGAGGTTTGGTTCTGGACATAGAGATCACATGCCTTGTTCTTTTGCATCCATATCTCAGATTCCCTCTGGGTAGCCAATCTTCCTCAATACTCCTGCCATATGCTTTCAGTGGATCCCATCTCCTGGTCCAGAACATGAGCTTCATTCGACTCACGTTGGGACAACCTGAGCATTGCTTTCACCTGGCTGTTGTGGCTCCTTTGAGGGGATAGAGAAAGGGGCATCCGAAATCAGTGAGAAGGTTGACATGATAGGAGCCCTGCGCTAAGGAAGCAGCCAAGAGTCCAGGAATGAGCCCAACATAGCATAAGGCAGAGATGAAAGATGGAGAATCACCATGTCATGTCCTGACACCAATTTGCAGCATTTGAATCTATTCCCCAACTCTTCAGTTATATGAGTCAATACAGAACTTACCGTTTCCCTTCACTTTATTTCTTCCTCTTCTTTTGTCCTTTTCCATTAAACCCATTTGAATTGGATTTTCAGTGAATAACCACCAGAGAGATATGGTGACCTATGCTTCTTTAGGTTTTGTTGAATGTAAAAATCTCTCAGTCCTGCTGGTATGGGAATCCATTATTGTCTAGCTTGAGTGGTTAGAGCTTACTAATAATGTGTCCACCATGGTGACTGACTTCTATTTTCATAGATAAAAGTTTACACAAACTTTTTAAAGAGTACTGTTCATTTCTCATTTTGTTTAAAAATGGAACAAAGATACAGTAACAGCTACCAGTAGAGACACTGCTGTTGAAGTGTAATCCTTGGGTTGGTTTGGTTTTTATACCTCCTTCCCTGCTCCTATGTCCCCTGCCAAGCACAGTGTGTAAAATATTGTTCTATAATTTATCGTCCAAACTAGGTCATTTTAGAGAATAAAAGAAGACACCCATAATAAATATATTCTGATGAAAAAGGCTTACACAGAGAGAACTCCAGGCAAAATTGGGACACATGCTCACTCTGGTTCTATATGATAAGAGTTGAAAGGAAAACGAAGTATAGTGAAATCAGAACACACGGGTTCCAGTGCCATTTCTACCACCCACCAGCTGTGGGATCCTCCACAAGTGACTTGACCTCTCTGACCTGAGCCTCAGATTTCTCCATTAGTGAATTGGACAGGACAGTAAGTGTTACCTCACTGGAGACTGTGGTAGGATCACAGTTATGAGAGTCTTTGTCAACCACAAAGCTCAATGTAATGGTGGTTTTTTATTATATAAACTGATATAATTAGGTTGATTCTAACAATGTGCTTGTACTTAATTGTACACAATGAATGAGTTCTTAGAAAAAAAGCTCAGCATGAATAGGAACTTTGTAAACTGTCTCTTATTTAGAAAGCTCACTGTTAAACAACATTCTCTGAAAAATTCTTCTGTAAAGTTCAGAACTTTTTGTGGAATGAACAATCATCCACGCTTACATCTTCTACATGGGGAAGTGCTTCTGAGCAAAGCACATCTCTAATGCTCTCAGTGTCTGTTTCCCCGGCTAGACATGGGGAATGAGGCATTTCACAAATGCTAGGTTACCTGGCCATGATGCAGCCTGTGGGGAAGACTCCAGTGCAAACATTTTGGGGGCCCAATATGACCATGAAGAAAAACGCCACAACAACGTACATTTTTGAAAAACAGGGCCCCGTCAGTTTAACTTATTTCACATTGCTCCCACACAGCACCAGGCTCCAGGGAGCTAATGTAAACGAGACACAACTGCAGACGAGAGGCAACCTGCACATGCTGGTTGCATGACTGGTGCTCAAATAGCCTCACTCAGGTGTTCATTGTCAGGTTTCTAGAACCTTCTATGTGTCTGTAGCCCTTGTGAAGCCAGGTCTGCCCAGCCTCCTGGAGGGACAATCAGAAAATGCTTTCTATTCACATTAGTGCAGTGCCAAGCTGATTGCTCCTCCCCCATGTGTGTGCTGCCATCTGGGACAACTTAGCTATTGTCTGTTGGGGCCTTTGAAGCTTGATTATAAGAGAAGGGAAAACATCAGCTACAATAGAGCTGTCTGCCCTGTTTGGGGACACCAGTTCAATCTTTTCTTTCTCTCTCTTTTTAAAAATTCACGTATTTTTTATCATCTCCACATAGGGCCAAATACTGGTAGTGGAACGTCGTCTGGAATCCTTTCTCTTGAATGGAATGAGCCCCACATGCAGCTGTTTTCCAGCCTCCATAAAACCAGTTTTGTGAACATGATCATGTTGATAAAAGATTTATTCCAGTCCTCTCGTTCTATTTTAACTCAGTGAATGCCAAAAGGATCTAAAATTTCAAAGCATAAATCAAAGCATAAATGCTGATAACATAGTTTTTCCATTTCCTTAGCTCCATGTCCCCACTCTGCCTCCAAAACTTTATCCTTAAGAAACAGTCATGGATGTAAATAAAATTTATTGTTTTCAATGGTAAAACTTTCATGTTAGATAATAGGAGATTAAGTAAAAAATATCTTTAAAATGGCATATTATATTACATATTAGCATATTCTTGTAGAAATGTTGTATTCAAATGGAACCAAATCTACACCATACTGTGAACTGAGGGTGGGCATGGCTAAGTTACAAAGTCATATCTACTTTGGTAAAATAATAATGAATGTATGCTTGATTCCAATGTTATACCCCAAATAATTAACAGCCATCAATTCCGTGGGATGGAATCGGAGAACACTTTTCTTTCTTTCCAACTTTTTCTCTGCTTCCCTCTACTTAATTGGATTTTTGAATTATTATACAATGAACTTGTGTTACATTTGTAATAAAACACCCTTGTAAGGTAAGTTTAAAAATGTTAATGAAAGACTAACATTACACAAACTTAATTTACACCCAGAAATTGAGTGTCAGACTACAGGCACAATCAAGGTAACCATGGCAATGGAAGGCTAGCATGACACGGATGTCACAAAGGGGTGAATAACCCATACACACTTAGTGCCTTTTTGAGGGAAGAATTTTGTACATACCTTCAAATATCTTTTATATTCAGGTATTCTCAAGTTATGAAATCAGGATAGCCATTGTAGCAGAGATATTAGTTATCAAATGTCCCTCCTCTTCCCTTTCTTTTAGTAATATTTTCTCTGCATTTAAGCAGAGTATGTCCCCTCATCTGTAGGTCTAGGTGTCTAGCTGCTCTTGAAGTGGGGCATGGCCATCTGAGGGAATTCTGGTCAGGTATGTGAACGGCTGTGGTGAGAGCGACCTCTGAGTCATGCTCTTCTCTTTCCTCTGTCCCATGGTTCTGCCATATGGTATTGGGAGGTAATGCAATCTCTTACAACCTGAGATATAATCCATACAACAAGAACTAAGGCAGTTGGGAGCCTGATTCTATTGAACCAACATGTTAGTCCTGAATTGGGCCCTTTTGGTTTTGCCAGACAAGGGAGCATTGTTAGCCCTTTCTTGATCTCGCTCCATCTTGAAATGGGAGGGGACAGTTCCTCCCCATCCTGCCTTGAAGTTTTTACTGCCATTTCAGCTCTTAGCACCTTTTCCCCTGGTTTGTGTGACCTATGTGACTTATGTTTTGTTAGGTTCCACAGTGTGGGTAATTTATTACCCCTGCTTACTCAAAACCACATTTTGATGTATGTAATTTTTACTTTGTTGTCTCCAGTCATTATGTTTTGAATGGGTAGACTTATTGATGCACAGATCACTGGGTCTTTTCCCCAGTGTTTCTGCAGGTCTGGGATGGAGCTCAAGAATGCATTTCTAACAAGTTCCTGGGTGGACAGCAGGATCACATTTTGAGAACTGTTCTAGAGTACTCTTGCCCTAACAAAGCCTTTATGCCTTTGTTGTGCTATAGGGACTTCTCTGGTGCATCCTGGTATCTTGTGTTTCCTCTTTTGCTGTGTTGATTTTTGGGCAGCATGTGGAGGGAAGATATTGTCACCAAAGTATGGATAGGAGAGAGGACAATGGTGGATGTCTGAGATATAGTGGCATGGGAGGCTCAGCAAGGCCTGACAAGAGAGCAATGTCCTTTTCCTCAGAGCACCCTGTGAACCCAGGCAGCTGAGTCATTAAATAAAAATCCTTAGGAAACATTGACATTGGATCCCCACTCAATGTTTGTTCTACAAACTTGGAATGCTTGCTCCATCCAGAAACCTCAAAATTACTTTGCCATTAACACCTGCATGAGTGGCAGGGCTTGCGTCATTAAGATTACCAGAAGAAAATGGCTGCCTCATCTTGAACTGAGGAAGTATTAAGAATTAATGAGGTATAGAGGAGGAGCAAAATGGCGGAGGAGTAGGAGACCTGGATTTTGTCTGGTCCCAGGAATTTAGCTGGATAGGGATCAAACCATTCTGAACACCTATGAACTCAACAGGAGATCAAAGAAAAGAATAGCAACAATTCTCTGAACAGAAAGGTGACTACTTTCTGGAAGGTAGGACGTGTGGAGAAGTGAATCCAAGGTGATATTTGGGAGGATAGACAGCAGGGGAGGGGGCCTCCGTTGGCTGCTTCTGGCAAGTGAAAGAGCCACAGAGCACAAAATAAAAACTTTTAGGAGTCTGCTCCGCTGAGGGACGTCCCTCTAGTGGCTAAGCAGGGGATGGAACCCTCGCTGGGACAGTGTGGTCTCAGGACCCTCAGGGTCACAGGAAGACTGGGGGTACCTGAGTGCAGCAGAGCTCCCAGGTATGGAGCAGGGAAGCCGGCTGCAGAGACGGAGCCGAGGAGTGGGCTCTCAGCTCGGGGTTGCCACAAACCGGGATCCACGGCACAGTCAGGGCACTGCTCTTCCAGCAGGGACCCAACAAGCAGGAGATCCGGGGAGATTCCCCTTCCTTCCCCGGGAGGAGTGGCGCAGGAGTGACCACAGGGATCTACTGGATTTGGAGAGTCCACACGGGATCGTGTGCCAGAGATAGAAATGCTCGGTCACAGGCTGGGTGAGCACAGAGTGCAGCGGAGACCGGGGAGACAGGAGTGACTGACTGCTTTTCTCTGGGGGTGCACTGAGGAGTGGGGCCCCAAGTTCTCGGCTTCTCCAGGGCAGAGATTGGGAGGCCGCTATTTTCACTCTCGTCCTCCAAAGCTGTAGGGAAAGCTTGCAGGGAACAAAAGCTCCCGAGAGCAAACCCGAGCAGATTAGTTAGCCCGGACCGGCAAGGGTGGGGCAATTCCGCCACCGGCAGACATTTGCGAACCACGGCAACAGGTCCCTCCCCCAGAAGACCAGAACAGCCAGCCAAGACCAAGTTTACTGATCAATGAGAATGGCAGAACTCCAGGGCTAGGGGAATACTGCACATAGAATTCATGGCTTTTTTACCATGATTCTTTAGTCTTTCAAAGTTAATTTTTTTTACATTCTTTTTCTTTCTTTTTTTTTTAAATTTTTCTTTTTCCCTTTTTCAACCAACATCTTATCAATCCCTTTTTTAAAAAACATTTTTATTTTTCATTTTTAGAGTCATATTCTATCCCTTCATAGTAGTTACCCTTATTTTTGGTATATATATATATATATATATATATATATATAAGTTGTTCTCTCTTTAAAGTTTTGAGATACAGTTTCTTCTAACAGATCAAAATATACCCTAAATATCTAGTGTATGGCTTTGATCTAGTCTCCTGCCTGATCACATTCTCTCCCTTTTTTTTTTTAATCCTCTTCTTTCTTTTTTCAACCAACTTCTTATCAATTCCTTTTATAAAATCTTTTATAATTTTCATCTTTACAGTCATATTCCATCCCTTCATCGTATTAACCCTTATTTTTGTACATATATAAGTTTTTCTTTCTTTAAAATTTTTGGAGGCACTTTCTTCTAACAGACCAAAATACGCCCAAAATCTAGTGTGTGGCACTGACTATGCACCAGCCTGATCATATTTGATCATATTCTGTTTTTTTTGTTTTGTTTTGTTTTTGTTTGTTTTTATCTTTTTCTTTTTCTTTTTTCTTTCTTTCCCTTTCTTTTCCCCCAGTTTCAGGTCTTTCCTGATTTGTTTAGAGTATATTTTCTGGGGATGTTGTTACCCTGTTAGCATTTTGTTCTCTCATTCATCTGTTCTCCTCTGGGCAAAATGACAAGGTGGAAAAAATCACCTCAACAAAAAGAACAAGAGGCAATACCAACTGCCAGGGACCTAATCAATGTGGACATTAGTAAGAATTTGGAACTAGAGTTCAGAATGTTGATTTTAAAGATACTACCTGGGCTTGAAAAAAGCAAGGAACTTATTAGAGAAAGCCTTTCTGGAGAAATAAAAGAACTAAAATCTAACCAAGTCAAAATCAAAAAGGCTATTAATGAGGTGCAATCAAATATGGGGGCTCTAACTGCTAGGATAAATGAGGCAGAAGAAAGAATTAGTGATATAGAAGACCAAATGATGGAAAATCAAGAAGCTGAGAAAAAGAGAAATAAACAACTACTGGATCACGAGGGCAGAATTGGAGAGATAAGTGATACCATAAGACAAAACATTAGAATAATTGGGATCCCAGAAGAAGAAGAAAGAGAGAGAGGGGCAGAAGGCATATTGGAGCAAATTATAGCAGAGAACTTCCCTAATTTGGGGAAGGAAACAGGCATCAAAATCCAGGAGGCAGAGAACCCCTCTCAAAATCAATAAAAATAGGTCAACACACGACATCTAATAGTAAAACTTACGAGTCTCAGAGACAAAGAGAAAATCCTGAAAGCAGCTTGGGAGAAGAGATATGTAACCTACAATGGTAGAAACATTAGATTGGCAACAGGCCTATCCACAGAGACCTGGCAGGCCAGAAAGGACTGGCAGGATATATTCAGAGCACTAAATGAGAAAAATATGCAGCCAAGAATACTTTATCCAGCTAGGCTGACATTGAAAATAGAACAAGAGATAAAAACTTCCAGGACAAACAAAAACTAAAGGAATTTGCAAACACAAAACCAGCCTTACAAGAAATATTGAAAGGGGTCCTCTAAGCAAAGAGAGAGCCTAAAAGCAACATAGACCAGAAAGGAACACAGACAATATACAGTAACAGTCACCTTACAGGCAATACAATGGCACTAAATTCATATCTTTCAATAGTTACCTTGAATGTAAATGGGCAAAATGCCCCAATCAAAAGACATAGGCTATCAGATTGGATTAAAAAACAAGATCCATCCATATACTGTCTGTAAGAGACTCATTTTAGACTCAAAGACACCCCCAGATTGAAAGTGAGGGGGTGGAAAACAATTTACCATGCTACTGGACACCAAAAGAAAGCTGGGGTGGCAATCCTTATACCAGACAAATTAGATTTTAAACTAAAGACTATAATAAGAGATGAGGAAGGACACTATATCCTACTTAAAGGGTCTATCCAACAAGATCTAACAATTGTAAATATCTATGCCCCTAACATGGGAGCAGCCAATTATATAAGGCAATTAATAACAAAAGCAAAGAAACACATCAACAACAATACAATAATAATAGGGGACTTTAACACCCCCCTCACTGAAATTGACAGATCATCTAAGCAAAAGATCAACAAGGAAATAAAGACTTTACATGACACACTGGACCAAATGGACTTCACAGATACATTCAGAACATTCCATCTCACAGCAACAGAATACACATTCTTCTCCAGTGCCCATGGAACATTCTCCAGAATAGATCACATCCTAGGTCACAAATCATGTCTCAACCAGTACCAAAAGATTGGGATCATTCCCTGCATATTTTCAGACCACAATGCTTTGAAATTAGAACTCAATCACAAGAGGAAAGTCGGAAAGAACTCAAATACATGGAGGCTAAAGAGCATCCTACTAAAGAACGAATGGGTCAATCAGGAAAGTAAAGAAGAATTAAAAACATTCATGGAAAAAAATGAAAATGAAAACACAACTGTTCAAAATCTTTGGGATACAGCAAAGGCAGTCCTAAGAGGCAAGTGTATAACAATACAAGCCTTTTTCAAGAAACTAGAAAGGTCTCAAGTACACAACCTAACCCTATACCTAAAGGAGCTGGAGAAAGAATAGCAAATAAAGCCTAAACCCAGCAGGAGAAGAGAAATAGTAAAGATCAGAGCAGAAATCAATGAAATAGAAACCAAAAGAACAGTAGAACAGATCAACAAAACTAGGAGCTGGTTCTTTGAAAGAATGAACAAATTGATAAACCCCTGGCCAGACTCATCAAAAAGAAAAGAGAAATGACCCAAATCAACAAAATCATGAATGAAAGAGGAGAGATCACAGCCAACACCAAAGAAATACAAACAATTATAAGAACATATTATGAGCAACTCTATGCCAGGAAATTAGATAACCTGGAAGAAATGGATGCATTCCTAGAGATGTATCAACTACCAAAACTGAACTAGGAAGAAAAAGAAAACCTGAACAGACCTATAACCACTAAGGAAATTGAAGCTGTCATCAAAAATCTCCCAACAAACAAAAGCCCAGGGCCAGATAGCTTCCCAGGGGAATTCTACCAAACATTTAAAGAAGAATTAATACCTATTTTTCTGAAACTGTTCCAAAAAATAGAAATGGAAAGAAAACTTCCAAACTTGTTTTATGAGGCCACCATTACCTTGATCCCAAAACCAGACAAAGACCCCATCAAAAAGGAGAATTACAGACCAATATACTTGATGAACGTGGATGCAAAAATTCTCACCAAAATACTAGCCAATAGGTTCCAACAGTACGTTAAAAGGATTATTCACCACGACCAAGTGGGATTTATCCCTGGGCTGCAAGGTTGGTTCAACATCTGCAAATCAATCAATGTGTTACAATACATTAACAAAAGAAAGAACAAGAACCATATGATCCTCTCAATAGATGCAGAAAAAGCATTTGACATAGTACAGCATCCTTTCTTGTTCAAAACTCTTCAGAGTATAGGGATAGAGGGTACATACCTCAATATCATAAAAGCCATCTATGAAAAACCTACAGCAAATATCATTCTGAATGGGGAAAAACTGAGAGCTTTCCCCCCAAGGTCAGGAATGCAGCAGGGATGTCCACTATCACCACTGCTATTCAACATAGTATTAGAAGTCCTAGCCACAACAATCAGACAACAAAAAGAAATCAAAGGCTTCCAAATCAGCAAAGAAGAAGTCAAACTCTCACTCTTTGCAGATGATACGATACTTTATGTGGAAAATCCAAAAGACTCCACCCCAAATCTGCTAGAACTCATACAGGAATTCAGTAAAGTGGCAGGATATAAAATCAGTGCACAGAAATCAATGGCATTCCTATACACCAACAACAAGACAGAAGAAAGAGAAATTAAGGAGTTTATCCCATTTACAATTGCACCCAAAACCATAAGATACCTAGGAATAAATCTTACCAAGAGGCAAAGGATCTGTACTCAGAAAACTATAAAATATTCATGAAAGAAATTGAGGAAGACACAAAGAAACGGACAAACGTTCCATGCTCATGGATTGGAAGAACAAATATTGTGAAGATGTCAATGCTACCTAGAGCAATCTACACATTCAATGCAATCCCCATCGAAATACCATCCACTTTTTTCAAAGAAATGGAGCAAATAATCCTAAAATTTGTATGGAACCAGAAAAGACCCCAAATAGCCAGAGGAATGTTGAAAAAGAAAAGCAAAGCTGGTGGCATCACAATTCCAGACTTCCAGCTCTATTACAAAGCTGTCATCATCAAGACAGCATGGTCCTGGCACAAAAGCAGACACATAGATCAATGGAACAGAATAGAGAGCCCAGAAATGGACCCTCAACTCTATGGTCAACTAATCTTTGACAAAGTGGGAAAGAATGTCCAATGGAAAAAAGACAGTCTCTTCAAGAAATGGTGTTGGGAAAATTGGACAGCCACATGCAGAAGAATGAAACTGGACCATTTCCTTACACCACACACAAAAATAGACTCCAAATGGTTGAAAGACCTCAATGTGAGACAGGAGTCCATCAAAATCCTAAAGGAGAACACAAGCAGCAACCTCTCTGACCTCAGCCTCAGCAACGTCTTCCTAGAAACATCAGCAAAGGCAAGGGAAGCAAGGGCAAAAAGGAACTATTGGGACTTCATCAAGATAAAAAGCTTTTGCACAGCAAAAGAAACAGTCAACAAAACCAAGACAACTGACAGAATGGGAGAAGATATCTGCAAATGACATATCAGATAAAGTGTTAGTTCCAAAATCTATAAAGAACTTCTTAAACTCAACACCCAAAGAACAAATGATCCAATCAAGAAATGGGCAGAAGACATGAACAGACATTTTTCTAAAGAAGACATCCAAATGGCCAACAGACACATGAAAAAGTGCTCAACATCGCTCAGCATCAGGGAAATCCAAATCCAAATCTCAATGAGATATCACCTCACACCAGTCAGAATGGCTAAAATTAACAAGTCAGGAAATGACAGATGTTGGCGGGGATCCGGAGAAAGGGGAACCCTCCTACACTGTTGGTGGGAATGCAAGCTGGTGCAGCCACTCTGGAAAACAGCATGGAGGTTCCTCAAAAAGTTGAAAATAGAGCTACCATTCAATCCAGCAATTGCACGACTGGGTATTTACCCCAAAGATACAAATGTAGGGATCCAAAGTTGTACATGCACCCCGATGTTTATAGCAGCAATGTCCACAATAGCCAAACGGTGGAAAGAGCCAAGATTTCCATCGACAGATGAATGGATAAAGAATATGTGTTTTATATATACATTGGAATATTATGCAGCCAATAAAAGGAATGCAATCTTGCCATTTGCAATGACGTGGATAGAACTGGAGGGTGTTATGCTGAGCGAAATAAGTCAATCAGAGAAAGACATGTATCATGTGACCTCACTGATATGAGGAATTCTTAATCTCAGGAAACAAACTGAGGGTTGCTGGAATGGTGGGGGATGGGAGGGATGGGATGGCTGGGTGATAGACATTGGGGATGGTATATGCTATGGTGAGTACTGTGAATTGTGCAGGACTGTTGAATCACAGTTCTGTACCTCTGAAACAAATAATACATTATATGTTAAAAAAAAAAAAGAAGAAGATAGTAGAGGGAAAAATGAATGGGGGGAAATCGTAGGGGGAGATGAACCATGAGAGATGATTGTTCTGAAAAACAAACTGAGGGTTCTAGAAGGGAGAGGGGTAGGAGGATGGGTTAGCCTGGTGATGCGTCTAAAATAGGGCACGTTCTGCATGGAGCACTGGGTGTTATATGCAAACAATGAGTCATGGAACACTACATCAAAAACTAATGATGTAATGTATGGTGATTAACATAACATAATAAAAAAATGAAAAAATAAGAATGAGGTGTCAGTACTCACAGTTTGATAAACTGCAAAGCACCTTTCCCACGCCTCTACTCCCTCTACTGCTTCTGTCCTCTGATTCCTTGACATAAGACATTTTAGAAGACCAAATGGCAACTGTAGGTCTATGGATATCACAAGAAAAAATGGAAGAGAGAAAACATTTTGCAATTTTGGCAGAGGGTCATGAAAACACTATGACTTATTTGATGTATTTTATTCAAGGGATCAGACCACACAGCATTTGCGCTTGCTGGTTACGCCAAGTGAGTCAGATTGGATGGAAAGGATAATTTGTTGGAAAGGATGTATGTCAATGACACCATGAAAAAATCTGTTGGTGATTCCTGACAGTGGGGGTTACAGGCAACCTGAGGGCTGGTCTCAACTGTCTACTCCTCCTGGGTCTGAACTGTTCTTAGGAAAACAGCTGTATTTTAACATTGAGAGCCTACCTCTAGAATGCTGTGACCTGCCCCTGGGAAACTTTGTAGGTCTGGAAATAGTCACAATATTTGTACATTGACCATCAGAGAGCATGCGGCCATTCTCTTGTTCATAACGGATTGCATGTGAAACCCCTCAGAGGTCTTTGTTCTGCTCTGTTGTTGGGACTGGGTAGTTTTGATGAACCATGAAGTCCATGCTCATCAGTGTTTCCTTGTATTGTATTTTCTTCAAGACTTTGGAGGATATATTTATCCATCGTGGTTCACTGTAGCTCAAAGTTCTTTATAGGCACTCTCCAGGGGTATCTTTATAAAGTTCTTTGAAAGAAGTTGGTAAGTGTTACAATAATATCCATTTGAACATGTAATATTATTATAATATATGATATGAATATATTATTCATTACATGTGGCTGTTATGAAGATGAGTGCTAATAATTATTCAAAGATCTTTTCAAATATTAAGTCATTAACTCAAACCAATCTAATGAAGTCAGTGCCATTTCTGTCACCATTTTACAGATGAGGGAACTGAGATACAGTCTGTAATTTGCCCAAGGTCACACAGTAAGTGGTAACCAGGGCTAGAAGGCAGGTATTCCACATCAGACCCCATGCCCTTAACTACTTACTGATTGTTTTGCTGGTGAGATTTGATTGGCAGAAGCTGCTTGCAAGCTTGTTACTGAACCCACTGGAATCAAAAGCACATGTGTGTTTCTGGACAGAGAGGTGAAGGGAGGGAGCCCTACATTTCTTTCCATTGTTTTAGAATCGAATACAAACTCTTTAGTGTGGCCTTCCTAGGTTACCTTCCCAGCTTCCCTTCCCAGCCACATAGGACTGTCCCAAGTGTGCCAGGGGCATCCATACTCTATACATTTGCTAATAACATCTCCTCATTCTGGAATGGGCTTCAGTCCCATGCCCTGTTTGTACACCTTTAACTTGGGCAAATTCCCTGTAGAGCTTTTCAGTTTGAGTGCCACATTGGTTACTAATATGTTGAGATAATGGCCCCTGAACACTCAGAACAATTGGGCATGGTCAAGGGCTGCTGAAGCCCTTATTATGGTCCTTTCCAGCCCTACCTGTTTATTTCAATGTGCCATATAAAGATGACATTTCTCTTTGCCTTTCTCTGAGTTGCTCTGTGCCCAAGGAACTTATCTATGTGGACTTCCAAACTAGGGTCCCTTGAAAAAGATCAGAGAGCAACAGTGAGAGGTGGAGGTATTTCTTCTTCCACTCCCTCCCAGACTTGGTGCCACAGTTCTGGCAACAGCTATGTCCTGTCCTTCCCTCCTAAGCTGGACCTTCACCTGGAAGCCCCTCCTCCATGGCTCCAGGTCTTCAGTGGGAGTACTAGCTTCCCACTGTGCTTGTCTCTGGGGGGGGTTTCCAGGCCTGCTGGGTCACTCTGCTAACAACACTGTCTGCTTCTCCTTCATCAAAATCTCTATGCTTGAACCATTCGGGCGAATTCTCTCTCCTGTTGGGACTCTGACCCCTGCAACTCCTTCCTCCCAAACTGTTTCTGGGCCTTGTCTTGTAACTCACAAATGGTCACTACTCACATAGGATAGGTCCCATTCAAAGGAACACAAGGCATCCTTAAAAGAATTGGAATTACAAGTAGACTTAAGCATCCCTTGATTTCTTGGAAAGGTATGGTGTTAGATTTCTTCTGCTCCTCTTCCTACCACACTCTTTGTGGTAGGTCTTAAGTACATGTTAGAGTATAATGGATATTCTTCCTTTATCCAGAACACAAGTCAGAAGTCATTAGGTTATTCCCTTAATGTCAGTGTGCAGCTTGTTTATGGGCTTGTCTTCCCTGGAAATCTGTTAGCTCCACTGGATAAGGATGGGTATCTTTAGGACTTGTTCAAAATAAATGTTTCTTGAATGCATACATGTATGCAATACAGTTGGTAAGAGTTAGGGTCCATCTTGCAGCTGTAAGACAAACAAAGATTATGGGTCCCTATCCTGATCCTCTAAACTTCAAAATGGAGCAGCTCTCCTTCCTGTGGTCCCAGTGGTGTACTACAGCAGATTCAGAGGTCTGATTCTCTCTTTAGTTAGCTTCCCTCTGTGCCATGTTTGGAGGACAATGGGGCATTGAGCACCTCACCCTAGCTGGGCAAGCTGCTGAGCAAAGAAGTCAGGATTCCCGACACCCAGCCCAATGCTCTCTTGACTAAACCACATGGGCTGTTTTCCTCCTCCCTGCCTTGGACCACTCAGCTCTTCTTGACTCAGACACCACTGATCTCTTTCCCGGGATACACACCCACCTGCTCCCTGGAGCCAAGTTTTGTTAGGCGTGTGGCTTTTCTTGGAATGCTCAGTCACTTTGGAGCTCTGGCTCCTCATCCCAAGTACGAGGATTTGCGTAGATGAATTCCCACCACGAGGGACTAGTGTGAGTCTCTAAGCCCTCAATGTCAGCCGGAGACTGTGGGTTTTCTGCAACTGCTTTACTCTGCTCACAGTTGACAGGAAGTAGAAATTCAAGTTCATAGAATATAACTCTTCTTCATAGTAAACCTATTTTAGAGCTAACTAAGGCATACAGGCCACTACTGATTTAATACAACCAGAAAACATGCAAATCTCCAAGGAGAGCCAAATGCCGCCCATGTTCACTTTTTTTACTGTCTCTTCCTCCTCCTCCTCCTCCTTCTCCACCCCCTTCTCTTCAATATGCCAGTAATTTGCTGGTGCATAAAAAAGTAAACAGAAAATGAATAAGCTGTGGAATTTGGAGAATTTTTTAAGCTAGAAATCTGAAGGTGGGGGGAAGGCCACAGAAACAGGGTAAATAGTTATGGCAAATACTTTAGACCAAAATAGCCAGTATATTGCACTTGGGATATGGACCTCAGTGCTGGTGAGGAAGCTCCAGCAGATTAAATTAACCAAAACAGGGTTTGGAGATAGCAAAGTATTTAATTTTTTGTTATTCCTCTTCAAAAAAGGTATGATGTAAGGTTGGACTTGTCTGCACAAATATTTGAAGTTTTGCTGTCTGATGCTACCATTTCTGGGCTTTACATTAGATGTTGGTTATGAAATGTGCTTTTTCAGTGTATATATATGATGTGTGTGTGTGTGTGTGTGTGTGTGTATCTTTTCTAGTTGAACCATGATAGTAAAAATGATTAGTGGAGTTGAAATCTGCAGCAATGCACAGATCGCTTGCTACAGTGTTTAGGATAGCTGAAATATGCAATAATTGATTTTAACATGTGCTGTAATTGGTTCCATATGCATCGCTGTCAACTGTGATGCATCATAATTAAACTGACATGTTCAAAAACTGGTCACCAAAATGAACACTCACCGAATTTTCCAACTGTGCACAGCTGCTGCTTCTTTGCCCCTCATTTCCCACTCAGGACCCACATTGCTGGGTTTCATTTCACCGCTGGTCTGCTCCATGGAGAGGAGGAGAATTTTACCCCCTCAAATTTTAAATGACCTCCTTGAGTGAATTCAGATTCTTTCCCCACCTTCTTTTTTACATGGCTACATATTTTAACAGTGATAGATCTATATGTAATTTCCTAAGTCATCATAAATCAGATTTAAAATTGTGAATACGGTCAAGAATTTAACATAAGACACGGCAACAGATCATAAAAGTTCCGTATTTTAGCCCCTTCACCTCCAATCAAACCATGCTTGAACTCTTAATAGGAAATTCACTTGGAGGAAGAAAGTGTGTAGCACACACCCACCTCCAGTCCTTATCACACAAATGAAATGTTCTTACTTGTGACCATCTGCCTTTCTTATTTCTTTGGTCATCAGAATGCTTACATGCACTCAGGATGGCCTTACCTTGATAGTCTGCTTATCTTTCTTTTCTTCTTTTGTAAAAACAACATGATACAGTTGAAAGGGCATTGAACTAGGATCTGGATATCCTGTGGTCAAGTTCCAGCCCTGTTACCTTTGATAGTGTTGGTAAAGTCCTCTGAGTGTTAGCCTTCTGCCTGGAAAAATGGATATGATAATCCTCTTTCTATCATCTCATGGTTTGGAACAATGGATGCTATACAAACATGAGGGGATGCAGTGGTTTTTCATTTCTTGAAACCTCTATTCTGAATCAGCATGAACCATGTTTGTCTTTAGACTTTGTGTCACCATAATTTGCTGTTTTAATTTAATGAAGAACTGCTTCTCTCCCAACTCCACCTCATCCCTGAAATCACACCTCCTCTAATCCATCATGGGCCTCATACTTAACACCAGCTGCATGGGAGAAAGCTCTCCTTCACACCCCATGTGATAGCAAAATACTTAATAACAAAAGTTAGATCCATAGTTGATCAGGGTGTCATTGGTCCACAGCACTATTTCTTCGAGGAGGAGCATGGTAGATATCTCCCCATTATTTCCTTTGGGGGCACCATCCTTCTACTTATTTCAATTATGGGACACTGGTAGGGATCCATAGTTTGCTTAGAGTAAATTAGGCTTGGTCAATCATGGTGTCTTCTATGTCTGTCGATAGAACATAGTCCTAGCTGTGGCTGTATGACCATGCTGGACCAATAGGAGTTTTTCTATAAGCTTTGATTGCCAATAGTTATGAGACAAGCTTCTCCTATATCCTAAGAAATGATCCATGAGGACATAAACCTGGTGATTCTCCATCACAAGAAGGACACCATGCTGTCCACCTCATGAAGGAAGATAAGGTTAAGTTTCACACAGGGGGAAGAGCAGAGTTGGTAGGAAATGCTAACTAATGGTCTTGGAAACTGTCAGGTGAGTGTTAGGAGGGCAGAACTTATTACAGTTCCTATTGTCTTATTTCTTGGTAAAATTTCATAAGAGCCAAACTATCTGGAGTTAAAGAAGAACTGGATTGAAGAGGGACGGTGGTCCTTTATCACCCTCTGTTTTCTCAAGTATTACCCTCTGAAGGGAGGAGTCTCTATTTTGCATCCAGGTCTGTGGGCAGGGTTGACTGCTACTTAAAAGACATCCTTCACAGGTTCCCTTGACTACCAGAATGTTCCTCATCATCTCACTCCCTCATCACCACAGTCTTGGGGCCAAAGGACTTGCTTATTAGTTTGAAGCAACTTTTGGATGATATGGAGTGTATCTGTGGTGGTTCTCAACCCCCCAGAGAGCTTGTGAAAACACAAATTGCTGGGTGTGACTCCTAGAGATTCTGATCCAATCTATCTGGTTGGGGTAGAGAGTCTGCATTTCTACCAAGTTTCTAGGTTAGAATGAGGTTGCTGTAATGAATTAGACTTAACGTTGAATGACTCAGGTCTTGGAACCTGAGGCAGTTCACCAAGCCTCTGTGGGCCTCATTTCAACCATCTATAACATGGTAGGTTTGATCTAGGTGATCTTTAACCTTCCTTTCAGATGCTCTAAGTCTACCAATAAATCATCAAGTTCCATTTGGGAGGATTGTACTGTCATGAGGAAGCTTCTTCTTTTCTTTTTTCCTCTTTAAGACATCTATTATTTAAAAAGACAATATCTAATTTCTGCAGAAAGAGTGGACATGGTCAGAGAGCAACAACAGAATGCGGAACATACTAGATGCTATGAATTAGAAGGCCCTGACAAATTGATCTGTCATTAAGCAGCATTTTTAATCTGAAAGTTATACTGTTTTATAATAACTTCTTCGTTTATCAGGTACTAGTTCTATAATTGAGGCAACCCCAGCTCAGTACTTTCTCAACAACAAGGAAGGACAGAGAGGGCTGAGAAAACAGTAGTGGGGACAGTAAGAGCTTAGGGCAAGGAAGAGAGAACCTCTCAACACAAAGAGTGTTTTCCCACCCCTCCTACTGTTGCAGCCTGCACTTCCCCAGGAGATCCTATGGGTGTGCAGCCAAGAGAAGGTCTGATAGGCTACGTCTAGAACTCAAGACGAGTTGTTAGAGAAGAAATGAATTGTGTCAGCATTTAGGAGATCCTACTTAAATTTGAAAAGAAAGAGAAAAAATATCTGAAGGGATCTTCTGAAATGGAAAAGAGAGAAAAATTTTTGAGTCTGGATTTTCTCTCTCACTCTGAGTGCTGACACAAACCACCTACATCCTATCAGCAACATATAATGGCCATTTTATGAGTGTGAATGGGAAACTGTGGCTATAACAAGGTTTCTTTTCCCCTCTCTTAACTTTGGAGGAAGAATAAGTGATAGCTGTAAAAAAATATATAATAGTGTTTTATATACTATTTATATACTAATAGTAATTTATATAGTATAAATAATTTCTTTTCACACAAGAGCCACTTAATGATGGCCTAAAGGTATTTAAAGATGGTAATCGATGAGTATCACAGAACACTGATTAATTCATTCAATATATACGTGTTGGGTGCCCTCATACATCCCAGCAGTGAGTGAGGCACCAGAAAACCAAACCATAACAAGATCATCTCCATGTTTAAGGGGTTTCCAGTCTAGATGGGAAGAGGACAATAAACAGGCAGTTTTATTAGATCCAATAGGAATGAGCACAGAGCACATGAGAGAAGTGCAGTCGTGCAGGGTGGGAGTACCAGCAAAGACCCCTTGTGGAAAGTAATGGCCCCAAGCATGAGTGGAGTTTGAGTCAGGCAAAAAATGCTATTCTTTTCAGACTCTGCAGCAGATACAGATTCAAAGAGGTAAATTCATAAAACTCTAATAGTTTTGTATGACTGGTGGCTAAAATTGAAGCTGGAAGGGAAAACAGAGGAACCTTTGAGTTTATTTTAACACATTGGTTCAGAAAAGATTCTGATTCTCAAAAAATGTTCCTTTTTGTTGGTGGGAGGAGATGGTGGATCATGGAATGAACTATGTTTACCTCAAGCTAAGTAACTGGGTAGGTTCAGGGTTCTTTCTCTCTCCTGTTGACTCTTCTTTCTTTCCTCTACATTGCTCATGTACTTTTATGATGCTTTGCCTCATTTTCTAGGCATGGGTGTGTCATTATGTCCATCCCCAACTCCTTCGCTTCTGGCTTTACTTTGAAGTGAACACTATACAGTCTTCTTCTAGGTAAAAATGCATTTTCCAAATAGATAGAATAAATACGAGAAAGTCTGTAGGGGAATATGATATTTAAAGGAAAAGAAGGAAATATCAGGAGTTTCTTACACGTTGGTGAACATTTTTTTTTTTTTAATTTTTGGAGTAACTGGATCCTTTTCTCAAATGATGATTGATGGAATTATATTAGGCCAAATAAATTTAGGTTATTGGATTCTCTCCTCTCTGAAGGGGAAGAACTTTTTTTCAGTAGAAGAACCATTCCTGAAGGATCTAGAAACCTTTTTGGCACGCTCTCTATCTTCATAGTTGTCTTTAAACGTAATTCTTTCTCAGAAACAGAGTACCTACAAGGAAAAATCTATACCTTGGGGGAGTCTAACCAGTCTTGGGAATAACAAAACCTCCACCATGATGATCATAACCACCATTATTTCCAACATAACCATCACTGCTGAATATTGAATACTGCTTGGCATTGGGAAGGCAAATAATTTTAAATCATGAGTTCTGCCTTCAAGAGACAAGTCCTATTGTTGGAAGGCTAACATCCACACGCAAAGATTTAATAATAAAAAATAGCTCTTGGTAAGTCACCGTGGCCCTATTAATTGCTTCTAAGTTTCAGGCACATCCATTCTGTACATTTTTAGGTTTTAGAATCCAGCAGGTATTGAGTGTGTCAATGTCTGGATATGACTAACCAGAGAAGTGAGGTTTCTGTTTTAACCCTCCTTAGCATTTTGCTTTCAGCTCCAGAACTTCCAAAGGAACAACCTGATTTGGACCAAATTTGATATATTATTAGAAATTATCAAGTTACATATAATGTTCCATATGTTATTTAGACTGACATTTTGTAAAAAGTACTCTGGAATTAAGCTGAGTACAGCCTACACTATGAACACTTACTTAACCTGTGACCTGTGATTAAAGACAGGCCCCAAACAATAAATAGTCCTCCAAAATAATGTCAGAGCAACAGAGATTTGGGAAATGAACAATCAAACAGACACGCCCATGAACTGATGTTTTTCCATGGCCAGGTCTGAGTTAGGGAACAGCTAGGTGAGGTGAGGAGAGCTCCTCTGAGTACCAGTCCAACAGGCTTCCACGATATGTGACAGTTGTTTACATCAGGGCTTCTCACACTTTAATGTGCACATGAGTCCTCTGGGAATGTTTGAAATTCACTTTCAGCTTCAGTGGGTCTAGGTGGACCTGAGCTTCTGGGTGGCCAACAAGCTCCCAGCCATGCTGATGTCTCCATCCTCAGACCACACACTCTGAGTAGCAAGAGTTTAGAATACAGTGAAAGATGTTAGAAGGGGCAGTATGAAAACAAGGATCCATCTGTTTAACAAACTGCATAATCAGTAATTGGATATCAAGATGCCCAGGTAAGGTAGCTGGAAGGTAGAACAAGCTCCCCTTGAAAGAAATGAGGCCAGGCCCATCTCCAGGGGCTGCCTCTGACATTGAACCTGGCTCTACTTCAGGCCCTCGGGACATGCTAGACTCTCCCCGCTGTGCAGGGTCAGGAGTTGGGTAGGCTGGACGCTATAGCAGAGGCAGTGGTGCTCTGCTGCCCCATCCTGTACATGGCTATCTCACATTAACCCACCTCAGTGGAGAAGAATCAGAAAGAAGTTTCCATGCTCCTTCCTTAGGCCACTCTCATAATGCCTAGGATCCAGCACCCTTCTGGAAAACTGAAGACCTTGACTACCTAAAGTTGTTTTATTGCTTTTTCTCCCAAATAGGAGAGAAAAGGTGAGCTCTGGTGCTTCTCAAATTTCAGTGTGCCTGCGAATCACCTGGGGAGCCTGTTAGCAGGCAGCTCCTGAGTCAGTGGCCTGGGTGGGATGTGATTCTTCATTCCTAGTCAGGTCCCAGGAGATGCTGAAGCTGCTGCTACCAGGCTCCATTCCAGTAGCGAGAGGCAAGTTTGAGTAACCATTCTCAGGCACCTTCTGAGTCAAGCAGGAGTTATCTCTCAGGTCCAAATGGGATGCCCAGGGCTGTAGGCTCCAGGGAGCTGTGCAGCTGTGTGAGATTTGAAATCTCAATGCTCAGTGGGACAGGAGAGGGCTCAGTTAAAGGCATCATCTCCTTGTAGTAACTGCAGCAGGCCAGAACAAGTTACACACTGGTGGGTTTTCCAGGGTTTGTGGATTTGGGTGTTACTGATTTGTTAAAGGAAGAGGAATAGTGTTGGGTTTTGAGAAAGTGTTAGAAACAAGGGAAGTAAAGTTGATCCAAATCCCCTCAGCCCTCAGCGCCTTCCTGCCTCTTGTTGGCACATTATGAGCCCCTAGGCTGATTGCCAGGTTCCCCAAGTTCAAGTGTGGAAAAATCCAACTAATCTCCTGGAAAATCTCCTGATGTGTATTTTTCTTAAAAAAAAAAAAAATGGGTCAATTTTAAACTTAGTACTCTCTAACCCATGCTCAACAGCATTATCATTGTGGACACACACTTATTTTCCAGAGGGTCTCCCTTCCCCCTGGCTGAGCATTGATACCAGAAACAGAATGGAAATTATCAGGGCAAGTGAAGTACTACTAAACCATTAACTCTGTGCATTAAAAGTAGGAAGACTGATTCTTCACGTTTTGTTTTGGCTGTCAGGTCTGATTTGAGCTTATTTCTCACTGAGTATTCCATATCAAAGGCTGGGATAATAGAATTACAGGACATTAGGATTTGCAATCTGGAAGGGACCCTGGAGAACATTTAGCACTGCTTGCTCGCTTTACAAATGAGGAAAATGTACTTTTCACTCTTAAGAGCTTGAGCAGATACTCAGTTTCTGAGATGCACGTTTAAGCTCTTCCCATGTAGGGAGTTCTGTGTGTGGGTGAAAGAAGCCAAGAATAGATTTCTCCTTTTTAGTCATCCTTGATATTGGCTTTAGCTTCATCAGAGTCTGTCATATACACCCTCTGGACAGTGTGCCTTTTGCAATAATATGCAAATGTCTTGGCTCCTGACATTAGTTGGAAAAGAAGTGTGATGTTTTCAGTTAAAGGACATTTTATACAGTTTAATAGCGAGTGCATCTCTGGCATTTATAACAGATGTTATCCTAGTGCAGGCAACTTTTTCTAAGTAATGTAGCTGGATTTTAGCTGCTGAAATTTTCTGTATCATTTGGTGATCATATTTCATTTCAGACTTTTGAACGTGACAGATTGTCCACCTGGATTTCATTTTGCCACATTTTATTGATGGCCTGACTCAGATCTTTCAAGTTTGTGCTAACTGACCTTGAAGGGGTAGCTTGTTGTTTAAATTTTATGACACAGAGTCGTAAACTGCCTGCAAATTATGCAACACAATGGCGATGAACAATGAGTGTTAGAACTTCTTATTAATATTGATTGCCTAAAGTTAAGGAATTAGTAAGAACTGTTACATTGTACCCATTCCTAGGACAAAAATCCCCAATTAACTTTACTACAAGCACATGTGTAACAAGTGAGAACCACATTTTTGTTTGCAAATCCAAGCTCCACAGAGTGATATTGCACTGTTCTCCTTATGCCTTATTGTTGCTACTCTTGTTCTATAAATAATGGCTCATTTCCCCCTCCTTGTCCTGTTATTCTGAGTAACTTAATGCAACTATGCAAATCAGTGTGGACCTATCATTGAACACCTGGATGGCAGAGGATGGAAGCTACAGAGAGAAGACAAATGAAAATACTCTACATAACCCCAGTCTGACAATGAGGAAAACATCCCCACAAACCCAACTGAAGGATATTCCTACCAAGTCCCTGAGAAGCACTCCTCAAAGACTGTCAGGTCATGAAAAACAAGGACAGTCTGAGAAGTGGTCGTGGTCCTGAGAAGGTAAAGGTGACATGACAGCTAAATTGAATGTGGTATCTGGATGGGGTTCTCAGACAGAAAAGAGGCATGAGAGAGAAAACTAAGGAAATCTGAATCAAGTATGGACTTTAGTCCATAAAGATGTATTGATATGGGTTCATTACTTGTGACAATGTGCCATCCAAGTGTACAATGTTGCCAATAGAGGAAACTAGGTTTGGGGTATATATGAACTTTCTATACTGTCTTCACTAGTTTTCTATAAATCTAAAACTGTTCTGCAATAGAGTGTACTAAAAATAATAGTTAGACATCATGTCCATTCAGTCTCTGATGCCTCTTATTATTGAAATAGAATTATAAAAGCTGACATCAAATGAGTGTCTTGTTCTGTCAGGCTTTCACCTCCAACATTGTGTTCAGTCCTCAGAAAAATTCTATGAGGTATTTATTATCTTCAATTCACAGCTTTGAAAATGGAGAAACTGAGGTTCAGAGAGAATCATCTCTTTTTTGTTCACTGAAATTCTCTGGCTTAAAAGTGGCGGGGCTGCAGGACGCCTAGGTGGCTCAGTCAGTTAAGTGTCTGCTTTTGGCTCAGGTCATGATCCCAGGGTCCTGGGACTGAGTCCCACATCAGGCTCCTTGCTCAGTGGGGAGCCTGCTTCTCCCTCTGCCTGCCATGCCCCCTGCTTGTGCTTTCTCTCTCTCTCTGATAAATAAATAAATAAATAAATAAATAAATAAATAAATAAAATCTTTAAAAAAAAAAGGTGGCAAGGCTGCATTTTGAACCCTTGTTCATCTCACTCTATGGCTCACATTTATTCCAATTCCCCATTCAGTCCCCAGAATCATGACCTCAAGAGATGAGGCAGAGGTTGGGGAAAATGGGAAGGGACAGGGGGATAGGGAGGGCAGGCCATAGGGAACTCAGCAGCTCTGAGTCAGGCTTCCAGAGCCATGAGAGTTTCCTGAGGAGGCTCCTTCAGCCTCTATTTTTCCAAAGAGCTAGGGTCCAGTCAACTCTAGATGAGCTTTCCTATTCCCCTGGATTTCATGCAACAAATGTTAAAAAAGAAATTCTCCCTGCAGTGACTATAGGTGCAGCCCCATTATGCAGAGGAGTAGTTGCTGGCCCTGGCAGCAACTCTGACTTAATTGGAAGTAAGTGCAGACAACTTCAGGGGATCCAAGTGTAGCCATGTTGCTTCTTCTTCCAGAACCTCCATCTAGAGTTGCACATCTGGGTCACTGGTGAGCCTAAGAATGTCCAGATCCCTGGGCCCTGAGATTCTGACTCAGTAGATAAAAGGAAAGCCCATAAATCTGTATTCAGAATTGCTTCTTGATGTTGTAACAGTTTTAACTATTCTTAATATGAACCTCAGAAGATCCACTCTTATTCTTGCCTGAAAGGAGTGTCAACGCCCCCCCACCTCAACATTGTTGGCTCTTGAGTAATTCACTGACTAGACTAGGATTCCAAAAACTATACCTGTGGCTAAATGGCCCATAACCCCACCTATTTTGTAAATAAAGTTTTATTGGACACAAGCATGATATTTGTTTACTTTAGTCTATGGTTGCTTTCTTGCTACTATGGCATAGTTGGGGAGTTGTGACAGTCTAAGGTAATTATGTATCCCTTTACAGAGAAAGTTTATTGACCTATGGTGTAGAGGAAAGAAAGGTATCTGGATTAAATAATTAGTCACAGTGAAAGGGAAAGGGAGTCCATCTGCTCTCAAGCCTCATTGTACCTAAGGATCTCCTGGAGTGCTTATTGAAAAATACCCACCCTGGGGGAGGAGCAAGATGGCAGAGGAGTAGGACCCTAAATTTCGTCTGGTCCCAGGAATTCAACTAGATAGGGATCAAACCATTCTGAACACCTATGAACTCAACAGGAGATCAAAGAAAAGAATAGCAGCAACTCTCTGAACAGAAAAGCGACCACTTTCTGGAAGGTAGGACATGTAGAGAAGTGAATCCGAGGCAATATTCGGGAAGACTGATGGCCTCCATCAGCTGCTACTGGCAAGTAATAGAGCCCAGAGCACAAAATCGGAACTTTTAGAAGTCAGCTCCGCTAAGGGATGTAGCTCCAGTGGCTAAGCGAGGGGTGGAACCCTTGCTGGGACAGTGTGGACTCAGGACCCTTGGGGTCACAGAAAGACTGGAGGTGCCTGAGAGTGGCAGAGCTCCCAGGTATCGGAGAAGGGAAGCTGGCTGCAGAGACGGAGCTGAGGAGTGGGATCTCAGCTCAGGGTTGCCATAGACCATGATCCGCGGTACAGTCGGGCCACTGCTCTTCCAGCAGGGACCCAACAAGTGGCAGATCCAGGGAGACTCCCCTTCCTCCCCTGGGAGGAGCGGTGCGGGAGCACACCGCAGGGATGTGCTGGGTTTGGAGACTCCACACGGGGTCATGTGCCAGAGATGGAAATGCTTGGTCACAGGCTGGGTGAGCACAGAGAGTGGCCAGAGACTGGGGAGATGGGAGTGACTGACTGCATTTCTCTGGGGGCTCACTGAGGAGTGAAGCCCCGAGTTCTCAGCTCCTCCAGGGTGGAGATTGGGAGGCCGTAATTTTCACTCGCCTCCTCCAAAGCTGTACGGAAAGCTTGCAGGGAACAAAAGCTACAGAGAGCAAACTTGAGCAGATGCCTTAGCCCCGACCTGGCAACGGTGGGGCAATTCCGCCTCCAGCAAAGACATCTGGAAACCATGGCAACAGGCCCCTCACCCAGAAGATCAGCAAGAACACCCAGCCAAGACCAAGTTTACCGATCAATGAGAATGGCAGAACTCCAGCGCTAGGGGAATACTACACATAGAATTCATGGCTTTTTTCCCATGATTCTTTAGTCTTTCAAAGTTAATTTTTTTAACATTCTTTTTCTTTCTTTTTTTTTTTTT
>NW_022589725.1:33517593-33587785 GCF_004348235.1 Phoca vitulina
CCTCAATATCCTAAAAGCCATCTATGAAAAACCCACAGTGAATATCATTCTCAGTGGGGAAAAACTGAGAGATTTCCCCCTAAGGTCAGGAACACGGCAGGGATGTCCACTATCACCACTGCTATTCAACATAGTATTAGAAGTCCTGGCCACAACAATCAAACAACAAAAAGAAATAAAAGGCTTCCAAATTAGCAAAGAAGAAGTCAAACTCTCACTCTTTGCAGATGATATGATCCTTTATGTGGAAAATCCAAAAGACTCCACCCCAAAACTGCTAGAACTCATACAAGAATTCAGTAAAGTGGCAGGATATAAAATCAATGCACAGAAATCAGTGGCATTCCTATACACCAACAACAAGAGAGAAGAAAGAGAAATTAAGGAGTCGATCCCATTTACAATTGCACCCAAAACCATAAGATCCCTAGCAATAAATCTAACCAAAGAGACAAGGAATCTGTACTCAGAAAACTATAAAATACTCATGAAAGAAATTGAGGAAGACACAAAGAAATGGACAAACGTTCCATGCTCATGGATTGGGAGAAAAATTATTGTGAAGATGTCAATGCTACCTAGAGCAATCTACACATTTAATGCAATCCCTATCAAAATACCATCCACTTTTTTCAAAGAAATGGAACAAATAATCCTAAAATTTGTATGGAACCAGAAAAGACCCCCCATAGCCAGAGGAATGTTGAAAAAGAAAAGCAAAGCTGGCGGCATCACAATTCCGGACTTCAAGCTCTATTACAAAGCTGTCATCGTCAAGACAATGTGGTACTGGCACCAAAACAGACACATAGATCAATGGAACAGAATAGAGAGCCCAGAAATGGACCCTCAACTCTATGGTCAACTAATCTTTGACAAAGCAGGAAAGAATGTCCAATGGAAAAAAGACAGTCTCTTCAACAAATGGTGTTGGGGAAATTGGACAGCCACATGCAGAAGAATGAAACTGGACCGTTTCCTTACACCACACACAAAAATAGACTCAAAATGGTTGAAAGACCTCAATGTGAGACAGGAGTCCATCCAAATCCTAAAGGAGAACACAGGAGCAACCTCTTTGACCTCAGCCGCAGCAAATTCTTCTTAAAAACATGGCCAAAGACAAGGGAAGCAAGGGCAAAAATAAACTATTGGGACTTCATCAGGATAAAAAGTTTTTGCACAGCAAAAGAAACAGTCAACAAAACCAAAAGACAACCGACAGAATGGGAGAAAATATTTGCAAATGACATATCAGATAAAGGGCTAGTATCCAAAATCTATAAAGAACTTCTTAAACTCAACACCCCAAGAACAAATGATCCAATCAAGAAATGGGCAGAACACATGAACAGACATTTTTCCAAAGAAGACATCCAAATGGCCAACAGACATATCAAAAAGTGCTCAACATTGGTCCGCATCAGGGAAATCCAAATCAAAACCTCAATGAGATATCACCTCACACCAGTCAGAATGGCTAAAATTAAGTCAGGAAACGATAGATGTTGGCGGGGATGCGGAGAAAGGGGAACCCTCCTACACTGTTGGTGGGAATGCAAGCTGGTGCAGCCACTCTGGAAAACAGTATGGAGGTTCCTCAAGAAGTTGAAAATAGAGCTACCGTATGATCCAGCAAATGCACTACTGGGTATTTACCCCAAAGATACAAATGTAGGGATCCGAAGGGGTACATGCACCCCGCTGTTTATAGCAGCAATGTCCACAATAGCCAAACTATGGCAAGAGCCAAAATGTCCATCGACAGATGAATGGATAAAGAAGATGTGGTATATATATATATATATATACCTCTAATGGAATATTATGCAGCCATCAAAAGGAATGAAATCTTGCCATTTGCAATGATGTGGATGGACCTGGAGAGTATTATGCTGAGCGAAATAAGTCAATCAGAGAAAGACATGCATCATATGACCTCACTGATATGAGGAATTCTTAATCTCAGGAAACAAACTGAGGGTTGCTGGAGTGGTTGGGCGTGGGAGGGATGGGGTGACTGGGTGATAGACATTTGGGGAGGGTATGTGCTATGGTGAGCGCTGTGAAGTGTGCAAGACCTTTGAATCACAGACCTTTACCTCTGAATGAAATAATACATTATATGTTAAAAAAAAAAAAAAGTAGAAGTTAGCAGAAAGGGAAAAATGAAGGAGGGGGGAATCGGAGGGAGAGATGAGCCATGAGAGACTATGGACTCTGAGAAACAAACTGAGGGTTCTAGAGGGGAGGGGGTGGGGGGATGGATTAGCCTGGTGATGGGTATTAAAGAGGGCATGTACTGAATGGAGCACTGGGTGTTATATGCAAACAATGAATCATGGAACACTACATCAAAAGCTAATGATGTAATGTATGGTGATTAACATAACATAATAATAAAAAAAATAATAAAATGGAAAAAAAGAAAATACCCACCCTAAGGCCTACCCTTGGATATCCTGACTTAGCAGGTCAGTCTGTGGCCCAGAAATACACATTTTCAGTAATGCTTTAGGATATGGGTCTAGGTATTAAGAGTATTGGCCTTGATGTTGGCTGGACCTGCGTTCCTGACCAATCTTTAGAAGTTTGGATATGTCTAATTATTGCTTCATATTATAATGGAACCTAAGTTTATAAATAAAACTAAATACCACTAATTATCAAAATGAGGGATTCAAATATAAAGCATTATATCTCTCACACTCAAGGTATGAAAAGTAAACAGAAGATTTGGACAAGAAACAGAGGAACAGAAATTTAGTAAATGTTTGATGAATAATGAAGGATTGCATTCTTCTTTCTGACATGCTTTTAAGAGCTTCCTTGAGGTATAGTCGACACATAATAAACCATACTTATTTAAAGTGCATAAATTGATTCTCTTTGTCATATGAAACCAACATCACAATCAAGATAATGAACAAATCAATCACCCCCAGAAATTTCTTTGTGCACCATTATGCATTGCTCCCTTTGCCTTTTCTTGCAACTGCCCCCCTCCTCCAACCCCCCACTCTGCAAGAGGGAATCACTCATCTGCTTTATGGCACTATAGATCTGTAAATTAATCAGCACTTTCTAGAATTTTATATAAATAGAACCAGATGGGGTATACTCTTTTTTGTTTGTTTGGTTTCTTTCACTCACCATAATTGCTCTGAGATTTATCCATGTTGTTGCATGTATCAGTATTCCTTTTTCTTTTTGGTTACTGAGTAATATTCTGTTGTATAGATATACCACAACTTGTTTATGCATTCACCTGATGATGGACATTTCGTTTGTTTCCAGTTTTAGGCTATTACAAATTAAGTGACTATGAACATTCATTACCAGTCTTTTTATGGGTATATGTCTTCATTTTTCCTGGATCAAATGGAATGTGTATATTTAACTTTCAAAGAAGCTAACAAACTGTTTTCCAAAGTGATTGCATCATTTTACATCCCCACAAGCTGTGTATGGATCCATATTCTTGCCAACACTTGATATGACCAATCATTTTAATTTTAGCCATTCTAACAGATGTGTAGTGATACATCACTATGACTTTTAATTTGCATTTTCCTGAGACTAATGATTCTGATAACTTTTCATGTGATTACCATTCACATATCTTCTTTGCTGAAGTGTCTATTTTGCCCATTTGTTAAATTTTTAAAAAGTTATTGAGTTTTGTGTGTTCTGTATTCTGTACAACTTCTTTATCAGATATATGCTTTGCAAATATGCTTCCCCAGTCTACGGCTTGCCTTTTTATTCTTTTATGATTGTGACAGTATAGATCTGAAAGCAAAAGTTTTAATTTTGTTGAAGTACAATGACAAATTTTTTTCTTCATGGATTATGCTTTTGCTGGCATAGCTAAGAAATCTTTGCATAACTAAAGACCACAAAGGTTTTATCCTGTATTTTCCTCTAGAAGCTTTATAGTTTTAGGTTTTACATTTAGGTCTACAATCCATCTTGAATTCATTTTTGTATGTGGTGTGGGTATGGATTTGAAGTTTTTTTTGTTGTTGTTTTGTTTTTTTTAATATGGTTATCCAATTGCTCCATACTATTTGTTGAGAAAACTATTTGTTATGGGCTTAGTGCCTTGTAAAAGAGGCCCAGAGAGCTCCCTCACCCCTTCTGCCTTGAGAGGACACAAGATGGCCTCCTATGAACCAGGAAGCAGGCTCTTACTAGACACTGAATGTGCTGGCACCTTGATCTTGGACTTCCCAGCTTCCTGAATTATGAGAAATAAATTTCTGTTTTTAAGAAAAACAAAAAAAACAAAACAAAACTATTTGTTATCCATTGAATTGCCTTTGCACCTTTGTAGAAAATCAAGTGTCCAGCTATATGTGGGTCTACTTCTGGATTCTCTGTTCTGTTTCATTCATCTACTTGATTGTCTTTCTGCTAACTATGCTATGTTGATTACTGTAGTTTTCAAATAAGTCTTAAAATTGGCAAGTTTTAGTCCACTACTCATTTTCTTCCTTTTCAAAGTTATTTTGACTCTTCTAGTCCTTTGCATTTCCAAAGAATTTTAGAATCACTTTGCCAATTTCCATGAAAAATTCTGTTGGGATTATGATATATATGTCAGTGAAGATAATGGCACTTTTGCAAAGGATAAGAGACTCCTTCACTCAATTAATATTTTGCTACCTACTTATCATTTCTCCTTCACTTTTGAAGGATAGTTTTGCTGGATATAGAGTTCTTGGTTGACAGGATTTTTTTCCCCCTTGCACTATTTTCTTAATTTTTTTATTGTTATGTTAATCACCATACATTACATCATTAGTTTTAGATGTAGTGTTCCATGATTCATTGTTTGTGCATAACACCCAGTGCTCCATGCAGAACGTGCCCTCTTTAATACCCATCACCAGGCTAACCCATCCTCCCACCCCCCTCCCCTCTAGAACCCTCAGTTTGTTTTTCAGAGTCCATCGTCTCTCATGGTTCGTCTCCCCCTCCGATTTCCCCCCTTCACTCTTCCCCTCCTGCTATCTTCTTCTTTTTTTTTTCCTTAACATATATTGCATTATTTGTTTCAGAGGTAGAGATCCGAGATTCAACAGTCTTGCACAATTCACAACACACACCCTCTCCAGTGTCTATCACCCAGTCACCCCATCCCTCCCACTCCAGCCCCCACTCCAGCAACCCTCAGTTTGTTTCCTGAGATTAAGAATTCCTCATATCAGTGAGGTCATATGATACATGTCTTTCTCTGTTTGACTTATTTCGCTCAGCATAATACCCTCCAGTTCCATCCACGTCGTTGCAAATGGCAAGATCTCATTCCTTTTGATGGCTGCATAATATTCCGTTGTGTATATATACCACATGTTCTTTATCCATTCATCTGTTGATGGACATCTTGGCTCTTTCCACAGTTTGGCTATTGTGGACATTGCTGCTATAAACATCAGCGTGCACGTACCCCTTCGGATCCCTACATTTGTATCTTTGGGGTAAATACCCAGTAGTGCAATTGCTGGATCATACAGTAGCTCTATTTTTAAATTTTTGAGGAACCTCCATACTGTTTTCCAGAGTGGCTGCACCAGCTTGCATTCCCACCAACAGTGTAGGAGGGTTCCCCTTTCTCCGCATCCCCGCCAACATCTGTCATTTCCTGACTTGTTAATTTTAGCCATTCTGACTGGTGTGAGGTGGTATCTCATTGAGGTTTTGATTTGGAGTTCCCTGATGCTGAGCGATGTTGAGCACTTTTTCATGTGTCTGTTGGTCATTTGGATGTCTTCTTTGGAAAAATGTCTGTTCATGTCTTCTACCCATTTCTTGATTGGATCATTTGTTCTTTGGGTGTTGAGTTGGATAAGTTCTGTGTAGATTTTGGATACTAGCCCTTTATCCGATATGTCATTTGCAAATATCTTCTCCCATTCTGTCAGTTGTCTTTTGGTTTTGTTGACTGTTTCTTTTGCTGTGCAAAAGGTTTTTATCTTGATGAAGTCCCAATAGTTCCTTTTTACCCTTGCTTCCCTTGTCTTTGGCTATGTTTCTAGGAAGAAGTTGCTGCGGCTGAGGTCGAAGAGGTTGCTGCCTGTGTTCTCCTTTAGGATTTGGATGGACTCCTGTCTCACATTTAGGTCTTTCAACCATTTTGAGTCTATTTTTGTGTGTGGTGTAAGGAAACGGTCCAGTTTCATTCTTCTGCATGTGGCTGTCCAATTTTCCCAACACCATTTCTTGAAGAGAAATGTCTTTTTTCCATTGGACATTCTTTCCTGCTTTGTCAAAGATTAGTTGACCATAGAGTTGAGGGTCAATTTCTGGGCTCTCTATTCTGTTCCATTGATCTATGTGTCTGTTTTGGTGCCAGTACCATACTGTCTTGATGATGGCAGCTTTGTAATAGAGCTGGAAGTCCGGAATTGTGATGCCGCCAGCTTTGCTTTTCTTTTTCAACATTCCTCTGGCTATTCGGGGTCTTTTCTGGTCCCATACAAATTTTAGGATTATTTGTTCCATTTCTTTGAAAAAAGTGGATGGTATTTTGATGGGGATTGCATTGAATGTGTAGACTGCTCTAGGTAGCATTGACATCTTCACAATAATGTAAGTGGGATCACCTTAATTTCTCTTTCTTCTGTCTTGTTGTTGGTGTATAGGAATGCCACTGATTTCTGTGCATTGATTTTATATCCTGCCACTTTACTGAGTTCCTGTATGAATTCTAGCAGTTTTGGGGTGGAGTCTTGGGTTTTCCACATAAAGTATTGTATCATCAGCAAAGAGTGAGAGTTTGACTTCTTCTTTGCCGATTTGGATGCTTTTTATTTCTTTTTGTTCTCTGATTGCTGTGGGTAGGACTTCTAATACTATGTTGAATAGCAGTGGTGATAGTGGATATCCCTGCCGCATTCCTGACCTTAGGGGGAAAGCTCTCAGTTTTTCCCCATTGAGAATGATATTCACTGTCGGTTTTTCATAGATGGCTTTTAGGATATTGAGGTAGGTACCTCTATCCTTATACTCTGAAGCATTTTGATCAAGAAAGGATGCTGTACTTTGTCAAATGCTTTTTCTGCATCTCTTGAGAGGATCATATGGTTCTTGTTCTTTCTTTTGTTAATGTATTGTATCACGTTGATTGATTTGTGGATGTTGAAGCAACCTTGCAGCCCAGGGATAAATCCCACTTGGTCGTGGTGAATAATCCTTTTAATATACTGTTGGATCCTATTGGCTAGTATTTTGGTGAGAATTTTTGCATCCACGTTCATCAAGGATATTGGTCTGTAATTCTCCTTTTTGATGGGGTCTTTGTCTGGTTTGGGGATCAAGGTAATGTTGGCCTCATAAAATGAGTTTGGAAGTTTTCCTTCCATTTCTATTTTTTGGAGCAGTTTCAGAAGAATAGGTATTAATTCTTCTTTAAATGTTTGGTAGAATTCCCCTGGGAAGCTATCTGGCCCTGGGCTTTTGTTTGTTGGGAGATTTTTTTTTTTTTTTAAAGATTTTATTTATTTATTTGACAGAGAGAGACAACAGTGAGAGAGGGAACACAAGCAGGGGGAGTGGGAGAGAGAGAAGCAGGCTCCCCGCTGAGCAGGGAGCCCGATGCGGGGCTCGATCCCAGGACCCTGGGATCATGACCTGAGCCGAAGGCAGATGCTTAACGACTGAGCCACCCGGCGCCCCTGTTGGGAGATTTTTGATGACTGCTTCAATTTCCTTAGTGGTTATAGGTCTGTTCAGGTTTTCTATTTCTTCCTATTTCAGTTTTGGTGGTTGATACATCTCCACAAATGCATCCATGTCTTCTAGGTTATCTTATTTGCTGGCATAGAGTTGTTCATAATATGTTCTTATAATTGTTTGTATTTCTTTGGTGTTAGTTGTGATTTCTTCTCTTTCATTCATGATTTTGTTGATTTGGGTCATTTCTCTTTTCTTTTTGATTAGTTTGGTCAGGGGTTTATTGATCTTATTAATTCTTTCAAAGAACCAGCTCCTAGTTTTGTTGATCTGTTCTACTGTTCTTTTGGTTTCTATTTCATTGATTTCTGCTCTGATCTTTATTATTTCTCTTCTCCCTCTGGGTTTAGGCTTTATTTGCTGTTCTTTCTCCAGCTCCTTTAGGTGTAGGGTTAGGTTGTGTACTTGAGACCTTTCTTGTTTCTTGAGAAAGGCTTGTATTGCTATATTCTTTCCTCTTGGGACTGCCTTTGCTGCATCCCAAAGATTTTGAATAGTTGTGTTTTCATTTTTATTGGTTTCCATGAATGTTTTTAATTCTTCTTTAATTTCCTGGTTGACCTATTCATTCTTTAGTAGGATGCCCTTTAGCCTCTATGTATTTGAGTTCTTTCCGACTTTCCTGTTGTGATTGAGTTCTAGTTTCAAAGCATTGTGGTCTGAAAATAGGCAGGGAATGATCCCAATCTTTTGGTACCAGTTGAGACCTGATTTGTGACCTAGGATGTGATCGATTCTGGAGAATGTTCCATGGGCACTAGAGAAGAATGTGTATTCTGTTGCTTTGGCATGGAATATTCTGAATGTATCTGTGAAGTCCATTTGGTCCAGTGTGTCATTTAAAGTCTTTTCATCCTAGTTGACCTTTTGTTTAGATGTTCTGTCCATTTCAGTGAGGGGGGTGTTAAAGTCCCTCACTATTATTGTATTCTTGTAGATGTGTGTCTTTACTTTTTTTTTTAATTGGCTTAAATAATTGGCTGCTCCCATGTTAGGGGCATAGATACTTACAATAGTTAGATCTTCTTGTTGGATAGACCCTTTCAGTATGACATAGTGTCCTTCCTCATCTCTTATTATAGTCTTTGGTTTAAAATCTAATTTGTCTTATATAAGGATTGCCACCCCAGCTTCTTTTGGTGTCCATTAGCATGGTAAATTGTTTTCCACCCCCTCACTTTCAATCTGGGGGTGTCTTTGAGTCTAAAATGAGTCTCTTACAGACAGCATATGGATGGGTCTTGTTTTTTAATCCAATCTGATAGCCTGTGTCTTTTGATTGGGGCATTTTGCCCATTTACATTAAGGGTAACTATTGAAAGATATGAATTTAGTGTCATTGTATTGCCTGTAAGGTGACTGTTACTGTATATTGTCTGTGTTCCTTTCTGGTCTATGTTGCCTTTAGGCTCTCTCTTTGCTTGGAGGACCCCTTTCAATATATCTTGTAAGGCTGGTTTCGTGTTTGCAAATTCCTTTAGTTTTTGTTTGTCCTGGAAGTTTTTATCTCTCATTCTATTTTCAATGACAGCCTAGCTGGATAAAGTATTCTTGGCTGCATATTTTTCTCATTTAGTGCTCTGAATATATCCTGCCAGTCCTTTCTGGCCTGCCAGGTCTCTGTGGATAGGTCTGTTGCCAATCTAATGTTTCTACCATTGTAGGTTACATATCTCTTCTCTCAAGCTGCTTTCAGGATTTTCTCTTTGTCTCTGAGACTCATAAGTTTTACTATTAGATGTCAGGTGTTGACCTATTTTTATGGATTTTGAGAGGGGTTCTCTGTGCCTCCTGGATTTTGATGTGTGTTTCCTTCCCCAAATTAGGGAAGTTCTCTGCTATAATTTGCTCCAATATACCTTCTGCCCCTCTCTCTCTTTCTTCTTCTTCTGGGATCCCAATTATTCTAGTATTGTTTCTTATTAAGGTATCACTTATCTCTCGAATTCTGCCCTTGTGATCCAGTAGTTGTTTATCTCTCTTTTTCTCGGTTTCTTTATTTTCCACCATTTGGTCTTCTTTGTCACTGATTCTCTCTTCTGCCTCATTTATCCTAGCAGTTAGAGCCTCCATTTTTGATTGCACCTCATTAATAGCCTTTTTGATTTTGACTTGGATAGATTTTAATTCTTTTATTTCTCCAGAAATGGTTTCTCTAATATCGTCCATGCTTTTTCCAAGCCCAGCTAGTATCTTTTTTTAAAATTTTTTATTGTTATGTTAATCACCACCCATTACATCATTAGTTTTAGATGTAGTGTTCCATGATTCATTGTTTGTGCATAACACCCAGTGCTCCATGCAGAACGTGCCCTCTTTAATACCCATCACCAGGCTAATCCATCCTCCCACCCCCCTCCCCTCTAGAACCCTCAGTTTGTTTTTCAGAGTCCATCGTCTCTTACCCTTCGTCTCCCCCTCTGATATTTCCCCCTTCATTGTTCCCCTCCTGCTATCTTTTTTTTTTCTTAACATATATTGCATTATTTGTTTCAGAGGTACAGATCTGAGATTCAACAGTCTTGCACAATTCACAGCGCTTACCAGAGCACATACCCTCCCCAATGTCTATCACCCAGTCATCCCATTCATCCCACCCCAGCCCCCACTCCAGCAACCCTCAGTTTGTTTCCTGAGATTAAGAATTCCTCATATCAATGATGTCATATGATACATGTCTTTCTCTGTTTGACTTATGTCGCCCAGCTTGTATCTTTGAAATCATCATTCTGAACTCTAGTTCTGACATCTTACTAATATCCGTATTGATTTGGTCCCTGGCAGTCGGTACTGCCTCTTGTTCTTTTTTTTTAGGTGATTTTTTCCGTCTTGTCATTTTATCCAGAGAAGAATAGATGAATGAGAGAACAAAATGCTAACAGGGTAACAACGACTCCAGAAAAATATATACTAAGCAAATCAGAAGAGACCTGAAATCGGGGGTGAAGAAAGGGAAAGAAAGAAAAAAGAAGAAAAAAAGAAGGAACAAAACAGAATATGATCAAATATGATCAGGCTGGTGCATAGATCTGTGCCATACACTAGATTTTGGGTGTATTTTGGTCTGTTAGAAGAAAGTGCCTCCCAAAATTTTAAAGAAAGAAAAATTTATATATGTACAAAAATAAGGGTAAATATGATGAAGGGATGGAATATGACTGTTAAGGTGAAAAGTATAAAAGATTTTATAAAAGGAATTGATAAGTTAAGAAGTTGGTTGAAAATAGAAAGAGGAGGAATTAAAAAAAAGGTGGGGGAGAGAGAATGTGATCAGGCAGGAGACTAGAACAAAGCCATACACTAGAGATTTAAGGTATATTTTGATCTGTTAGAAGAAACTGTATCCCACAATTTTTAAGAGAGAACAACTTATATATATATATATATATATATATACACCAAAAATAAAGTTAACTACTATGAAGGGATAGAATATGAATCTAAAAATGAAAAATAAAAAACATTTTTTAAAAAAGGGATTGATAAGATGTTGAAAAAGGGAAAAAGACAAATTAAAAAAAAGAAAATAAAAGAAATCAACTTTGAAAGACTAAAGAATCAGAGGGAAAAAAGCTATGAATTCTATGTGCTGCAATCCCCTAGTGCTGGCATTCTGCCATTCTCATTGATGATAAACTTGGTCTTGGCTGGCTGTTCTTGCTGATCTGGGGGAGGGGCCTGTTGCAGTGATTCTCAAATGTCTTTGCCCGAGGTGAAATTGCCCTGTCCTTTCCGGGGCCGGCCTAATAATCTGCTTGGGTTTGCTCTCGGGAGCTTTTGTTCCCTGTAAGCTTTCCATACAGCTTTGGAGGACAAGAGTGAAAATGGTGGCCTCCCAGTCTTCACCCTGGAGGAGCCGAGAACTCGGGGCCCCACTCCTCAGTGAGCCCCCAGAGAAAAGCAGTCAGTCACTCCCGTTTCCCTGGTCTCTGGCCGCCCTCTGTGCTCACCCAGCCTGTGACCGAGCGTTTCTATCTCTGGCACATGACCCCGTGTGGAGTCTCCAAACCCAACAGATTCCTGTGGTGCACTCCCGCTCTGCTCCTCCTGGGGAGGAAGGGGAGTCTCCCTGGATCTGCTGCTTTTTGGGTCCCTGCTTCCAGAAAGTGGTGGCTTTTCTGTTCAGAGAGTTGCTGCTATTCTTTTCTTTGATCTCCTATTGAGTTCATCGGTGTTCAAAATGGTTTGAGCCTTATCTAGCTGAATTCCTGGGACCAGACGAAATTTAGGTCTCCTACTCCTCTGCCATCTTGTTCCTCTCACCTCGTGATGCTGTTTTTAATTTCAAATTCTGCTTGTTCATTGCTGGTTTTTAGGGAAGCATTTGACTTTTATATATTAACCTTATATCCTGAAACCTTGGTATTATCAGTTACTAGCTCCTGCAGGGTTTTTGTTTTTGTTGTTGTTGTTGTTGTTGATTCTTCCAGATTTTCTACATAGACATTTATGTCATTTGTGAATAAAGACAGTTTTATTTCTTCATTCTCAATCTGTATACCTTTTGTTTCCTTATCTTATTACATTAGCTAGGACTTCCAGTATATTGAAAAGGAGTGGTGGGAGGGGACATTCTTGCTTTGTTCCTGATCTTAGTGGGAAACTTCAAGTTAGTCATCATTAATATGATGTTAGCTATAAGCTTTTTGTAGATATTCTGTATCAAGGTGAGGAATTTCCCCCTCTTTTTTTATTTTGCTAAGAGTATTTATCTTTAATGAGTGTTGGATTTTGTCAAATACTTTTCTGCATTTATTAATATGATCATATGATTTTTCTTTTTTAGCCTATTGATGTAAAGGGTTACATATTATTGATTTTTGAATGTTGAACCAGCCTTCCATATCTGGGATAATTCCACTTGGTTGTGGTGTATAACTACTTTTATATATTATTGGATTAAATTTTCTAATATTTTGCTGATGATTTTTGCATCTATGTTCATGAGAGATATTAGTCTGTAGTTTTCTTTTCTTGTAATGTCTTTGTCTGGTATTGGTATTAGAGTAATCGCGGCCTTATATAGTAAGTTAGGAACTATTCATTCTGCTTTTCTTCTATGAAACAAATTGTAGAGAATGGATATAATTTATTCCTTAAACGTTTGGTAGAATTTGCCAGTGAATCCATCTGGGCCCTGTGCTTTCTGTTTGGAAGATTATTATTGATTCAATTTCTTTAATATATATATGTCTATTCAGATAGTCTATTCTGGGAATTTTGGCAGATTGTATCTTTCAGGTAATTAGTCCATCTCAGGTAGATTATCACATTTGTAGGCATAGAGTTGTTTATTACCCTTTTACTGTCTATAGAATTTATAGTAACATCCCCTCTTTCATTCTTAACATTAGTAATTTGTGTCTTTTCACTTTTTTCTTAGTTAAACTTGCTGTTTATCAATTTTATTGATCTTTAAAAAAACAGCTTTTGATTTTATTGATTAGCTTTATCGAGTTCCTGTTCTCAATTTCAAAATTAATTTCATTACTTTCTGCTCTAATTATTTTTTCTTCCACTTATTTTAGACTTAACTTGCTCTTCTTTTTCTAGTTTCCTGAGTGAAAACTTAAATTATTGATTTTAGATTTTTCTTCTTTTCTGATATATTTATTCAATGCTATAGATTTCCCTCTAAGTACTGCTTTCACTGCATCACACAAATTTTGATGTTCTGTTTTCATTTTTTTTTAAAGATTTTATTTATTTATTTGAGAGAGAGAGGGAAATAGCATGAGAGGGGAGAGGGTCAGAGGGAGAAGCAGACTCCCCGCTGAGCTGGGAGCCTGACGTGGGACTCAATCCCAGGACTCTGGGATCATGACCTGAGCCGAAGGCAGTCGCTTAACCAACTGAGCCACCCAGGCGCCCTGTTTTCATTTTTTAAATTACTCTTGATATTCCTTCTTTGACAAATGTGTTATTTAGTGTGTTGTTTAATCTCCATGTATTTTGGGATTTTTCAGTTATCTTTCAGTTATTGATTTTTATTTTATTTGCATTGTGGTCTTAGAGCAGGAATTTTATGATTTCTGTTTTTTTTTTTTTTTTTTTTTTTACACTTGTCATGGTGTGTTTTATGGTTCAGACTGATCTATCTTGGTGAATATTCCTTATGAACTTGAGAAAGATGTTTATTCTGCTATGTTGGATAAAGTAGTCTACAGATGTTGATTATACTCAGTTGATTGATGGTGTTGTTAAGTTCAGCTATGTTCTTACTGATATTTTGACGGCTGCTCCTGTTCATTTCTGATAGAAGGCTGTTGAACTCTTCAACTATGATAGTGGATTCATCTCTTTCTCCTTGAAGCTCTATTAGTTTTTGCATTGTGTAGTTTAACACTCTGTTGCTAGGCACATACACATTAAAGATAGTTATGACTTATTGGGGAAATTGACATTTATCATTATGTAGTGCCCTTCTTTGACCCTGATAACTTTTCTTGCTTTGAAGTCTGCTGTCTGGAATTAATAGAGCTATTCCTGTTTTCTTTTGATTAATGTTAACATGCTATATTTTCTTCACCTATTTACTTTTTAAAAAATATATTTATTTATTTACTTAAGAGAGAAAGGGAGGGAGGGAGGGAGGGAGGGGAGAATCTCATCACCACCACCGCCCCCCCCGAGTGTGGTGCCCAACATGGGATTTAATTTCACGACCCTGAGATCATGACCTGAGACAAAATCCAAAGTTGGACACTTAACCAACTGAGCCAGCCAGGTGTCCCCCCATCCATTTGCTTTTAACCTATATGTCTTAATATTTAAAGTCGGTTTCTTGTAGACAACCTATAGTTGGTTCTCGGTTTTTGATCCACTCTGACAATCTCTGTCTTTTATTAGTGCACTTATTGATTATTGATATAATTAGATTATTGATATAATTGGATTAATATCTGTCATATTGATTCAAAGGGGTTATTGATGTAATTCGATTAATATCTACCATATTCATTACTGTTTCCTATTTGTTGCCCTTTTCTTTGTTCCTATTTTTGTCTTCCACTTTTTCTGTATTTTGTGGTTTTAATTGTGCATTTTGTAGATTCCATTTTTTATCTCCTTTCTTAGCTTATCAGTTATGCTTCTTTTAAAAAAGTTTTTAGTAGTTGTCTTAGTGTTTTCAATATACATTTATAACAAATTCAAATCCATTTGAATTAAATACTATACCACTTCATAGGTAGTGTGAGTACCCTATAATAACAAAGTAACATTTTATTTCACTTATTCCTTTTCTGATGCTCTTCCTTTCTTTATTTAGATCCAAATGTCTGTCCTATATAATTTTCCTTTTTTCTAAAGAATCTCTCAGTATTTTTTCAAGGCAGGCCTACTGGCAACAAATTCCCTCAATTTTTGTTTGTCTGAGAAAGGATTTCTCCTTCACTTTTTCTGCCAAAATTACAGGTGGTTTTTCTCTGATATTTACTGTGGGAACCTGGTTTAACTCCTGGAGGTAAATCCTGTAATATATGGGGTCCCTCTATGACTGGGTCCCCTTGAGTTTTTAACTCAAGAGTTTTAGCTCTCGGAGCTTTCAGCAATTCTTCAATTACAGTTCAGGTTCCCCATCCCTGGTACTGGTTCCCATGATGGTTTCCACTTGTGAGTCTCTGCTCTGGTAGCTGCATTCACTTTTTCCAGAGCAAGAGGTCCAGGAAAGAAAGAGAGAGAGAGAGAGGATGCAATCCTTTATAACCTTATTTATTTCAGAAATAACATACCATCATTTCTGTCATATGCTTTAGTCACACAGACCAACTCTGGAAAGAGATGGAAGGAGACACAAGGGTATGAATTCCAAGAGACCGAGATCACTGAGGACCATCTCAGAAGCTGACTATCACAAACACTATACAATTATTGGTCTGGGAAGGAATGCGAAGGTCAACTATAAGAAAGTTGACTTGTCTCAGTACCTCACAATTGCCACACTTTGCCAGCAGTTGAAAATGCAGGGTGAGGATGAATGTTATGTTCAACTTCTTCATCTTACTGAGAAAGAAATAGGGGTGCTTCACTACAAAGTGGCTCATCCATCTACAGTCACATGGAAGGAAGGACAATTCAGGCTCTTATCATCATTCTTATTCCACTGATCTGCCAATGAGATAAGGTGATCTCATAATGTTTTCACATCATGATCAATGTAATGATTTCCATACTGCACAGAGAATCCAAAGCAAGGCAAAAGAAAATGGACTGAGTCACCCCATGAAACCAAGTCAGTGTTTCAGCTTCTATTCTCAGTCTCTCATCCTTGCTGAGACTGGATAGCATATCTTAGTTATGACAAATAAACAGCAATTTAAATTTTAAACATGATTTTTTCTCTTAGCTATGAGAGGGACACATCCAAAGAGAAACTCAAAACATGTCAGGAGGGACATAAAAACCTTTGCTTCCTAATGGACAAATTTATGATGCTTCAAATGCTTTCAGTTTGTAAAAAGTTAAAAATAGATGTGTCCATCTGTTTTTTTTTTTTTTAATCTGTATTTTTTTTTTGCAGTATGACTTCCTTGCTTTGGAAGAAAAAAAACAATGTGTACATTATGAAAATATAGATTAGAAATGTCTAGGGATGTAATTATTGGACCATTTTCCTTCAAATGCAATAGTATGAAGTTAATAAAAAAAATAGTTGTAGTTCCTGAAAAATTACTTTTTATATTAATGCCCTGCTTTAAAAAAAAAACAAACTTCTTTTGTACAGTTCTGCCTAATTAAAACAATATATGAAACCTTGCTAGATGCTCTGGCAGAGCCATTTCTCCAAGGTGATGACATTTCTGTCCAGCTACCACTAATGGGGGTGGAAGGCATCTAGAGTCAGTGTGCTTTTCTGATTTTAGTGTAGCCTGAAATTAACTTGGGGTAATGAAAAATCACAGGGAAGGCCAAGGACAAGTGTAAGTAGCTCTGGCCACAGTGAAGCGAGGATAGAGGGGTCTTAATTTTCAGGACAATCATTGGGAGCAATCATATGTCTTCTTGAGTTGTCTTGGGAAGCAGAGAAATGTCTTAGGATTCAAAGAAAATCCTGAATAATCTGAGAACAGAATATTCACAGACAGATTTTCTTATTAAAATCAAGACTCCTGCCCTGTCACATACTCACAACATCATTCTCAGTCTGATATTTACCCCAAGTGGGCCTGTGTTAGCTTAGTTCTTAGGTTCCAGTTATTGGGTTCCCTGACTGAAGTCATAACTCATGGGGTTTTACTGATGTGTGGGGTGCTGTTTAACCTGGACTAGATTCACCATAAGCATTTTTTTGAAATAGTCCAAGAAGAGGCTAAAAGTCACAACATGGTCTGGAAAACACAAGTCCCCTTTCAATGACCTACCAGAGCTTCACTTAACCAGAGGATTTGTCAGTGAGCAGCATAGGGTCAGACTTTTAGTGTGTTTGGGTCACTATAACAAAACACTACAGACTAGATCACATAGGAACCACAGATTTACTTCTCACAGTTCCAGAGGCTGAGAAGTTCACTATCAAGGTAATGACATGTCAAGAGAACCTATTGAGAGCTTTTTTCTGGTTCATAGGAGGTGTCTTCTTGCTGTGTCCTCCACATGGTAGAAGGGGGCCTCTTTCTTAAAGCACTAATACCATTCATGAAGTTTCCACCCTCATAGTTTAAGGCACCTCCCAAGGGCCCCACCTCTTAATACCATCACATCAGGCATTAGGATTTCAAAATATGAATTTCGGTAGAGCACAAACATTCAGACCTTAGCACAGAGATGTTTGAAGAAAAGATATAGCAGAGGAAACTGTAAGAGTGTGAGGTAAAATATCTACATTTTGTCTACTGTGCATCATTTCTGTATAATTATGGTGCTTAAGTCAGAGGATGAGTGTCAAATTAACATGCAAATACTGAAACTGCATGATCTGTAAATCAACATGTTTTTGCAGGAATTCTATTTAATGCAGTTTTACATGAGGTATGCTTCAGTTTGAAACTCCTAATTAAAAGTGAATACTTATTAATTTTTAGTATGATGTTACATGAAGACAAGTATTAATGTTTTCTTGTAAAAAAAATAGTAACAAAATACAGACGATGAGTCAAATTTTGGCCAATTTGGAAATAACATTTCTGTGTAAATGAACTTTAAAGTTTAATAGATGAATTGGACAATATATTTCTTTGGTTGAATAGTTCCCTTCAAAATCACATAAAAGGATTATACATATGTTGGTAGAAATAACCCATAGAACCAAGTAACACATAAAAGCCTTCCTACAACAGAAGATGGTTATGCTATAAATAGTTTAAGATGAGCTTTCCTTTGAGTGACTATTTTGTTATCTGGTATTAAATAATTTTTATTCAGTAACTTAGGTTCTGTTCTCTATACTGAATATTGTGTTTTCACTTAGAGGAAACTTGATTTTAAAAAGAAATGGTAAAAAGTGTTGTTGCTGTTAGTTTCATTTTGTAAATAAATATTAACCCAAAGCATAAAATTTCTCTTTGAACTACAGACTTCAAATGAGAGAAATGCTCCAAGTCACAGCTCATTTGTACATGTGGCTGCCCACTCAAATGTCTTTATAACAGATATGTATTGTAATAGACATTTAAATAAATAAATAAAATATATCAGTGCAATATCAAGTACAAATATATGCACATGTGATACATGCATACTTATTCAGTCCACGTGTGTTGGGACATCTCTTAAAACATTCTGAGTTTACTAAGATTGTCTGTTTTTAGACTATCTAAAGCCATAGGCATTTATTGAGATATAATTAGATTATCTGGCATTCATGATATTTTTCTGTAATGAATTAAATATGGTTATTTATGTGAAAAATCCAAAAAAGATAACGGAGACTTTTTATAATTAAGACACTATTACTCAAGGAGGAGCAAGATGGCAGAGGAGTAGGAGACCTAAATTTCGTCTGGTGCCAGGAATTCAGCTAGATAAGGATCAAACCATTCTGAACACCGATGAACTCAAAAGAAGATCAAAGAAAAGAATAGCAGCAACTCTCTGAACAGAAAAGCGACCACTTTTTGGAAGGTAGGACATGAGGAGAAGTGAATCCGAGGCGATATTCGGGAGGATAGACGGCGGGGGAGGGGGCCTCCATCAGCCCCTTCTGGCAAGTGACAGAGAGCAGAGCACAAAATTGGAACATTTAGAAGTCTGCTCTGCTGAGAGATGTCGCTCCAGTGGCTAAGCAGTGGGTGGACCCCTAATGGGGACAGTGTGGTCTCAGGACCCTCAGGGTCACAGAAAGATCGGGGTGCCTGAGTGTGGCAGAGCTCCCAGGATTCAGAGCGGGGAAGCTGGCTGCAGAGACAGAGCCAAGGAATGGGCTCTCAGCTTGGGGTTGTCATAAATTGTGATCCATGGCACAGTCAGGCCACTGCTCTTCCAGCAGGGACCCAACAAGTGGTAGATACAGGGAGACTCCCCTTCCTCCCCTGGGAGGAGCAGCGTGGGAGGGCACTGCAGGGATGTGCTGGGTTTGGAGACTCCACACGGGGTTGGGTACCAGAGATAGAAATGCTCAGTCACAGGCCGGGTGAGCACGGAGTGTGGCCGGAGACTGGGGAGACGGGAGTGACTGACTGCTCTTCTCTGGGGGCTCACTGAGGAGTGGGGTCCCAAGTTCTTGGCTCCTCTAAGGTAGAGATTGGGAGGCCACCATTTTCACTCTTGTCCCCCAAAGCTGTATGGAAAGCTTACAGGGAACAAAAGCTCCTGAGAGCAAACCCAAGCAGATTACTTAGCCCGGACCTGGCAAGGGCGGGGCAATTCCGCCTCTGGCAAAGACATTTGAGAAGCACTGCAACAGGCCCCTCCCCCAGAAGATCAGCAAGAACAGCTTGCCAAGACCAAGTTTACCAATGAATGAGAATGGCAGAACTCCAGTGCTAGGGGAATACTCCAAATAGAATTCATCGCTTTTTTTCCCCTGATTTTTTTAGTCATTCAAAGTTAATTTTTAAAATTTTCCTTGTTTTTTTTTTCTTTTTGAATTTTTCTTTTTCCCTTTTTCAACCAACATCTTATCAATCCCTTTTTTTAAAAAAAATTTATTTTTCATTTTTAGAGTCATATTCTATCCCTTCATAGTAGTTACCCTTATTTTTGGTATATATATAAGTTGTTCTCTCTTAAAAATTTTGGGATACTGTTTCTTCTAACAGACCCAAATATACCCTAAATCTCTAGTGTATGGCTTTGTTCTAGTGTCCTGCCTGATCACATTCTCTCTGTTGTTGTTTTTTTTCCTTTTAATTCCTCTTCTTCCTTTTTACAACCAACTTCTTATCTTATCAATTCCTTTTATAAAATCTTTTATAATTTTCATCTTTACAGTCATATTCCATCCCTTCATCGTATTTACCCTTATTTTTGTACATATATAAGTTTTTCTTTCTTTAAAATTTTGGGAGGCACTTTCTTCTAACAGACCAAAATACGTCCAAAATCTAGTGTGTGGTACTGATCTATGCACCAGCTGATCATATTTGATCATATCCTGTTTTGTTCCTTCTTTTTTTTTCTTTTTTCTTTCTTTCCCTTTCTTCTCCCCTGATTTCAGGTCTCTTCTGATTTGTTTAGTGTATATTTTTCTGGGGTCGTTGTTACCCTGTTAGCATTTCGTTTTCTCATTCATCTATTCTCCTCTGGATAAAATGACAAGATGGAAAAAATCACCCCCCAAAAAAGAACAAGAGGCAGTACCGACAGCCAGGGACCAATTCAATACAGACATTACTAAGATGTCAGAACTAGATTTCAGAATGATGATTTTAAAGATACTAGCTGGGCTTGGAAAAAGCATGGAAGATATTAGAGAAACTCTTTCTGGAGAAATAAAAGAACTAAAATCTAAAATCTAACCGAGTCAAAATCAAAAAGGCTATTAATGCGGTGCAATCAAAATGGAGGCTCTAACTGCTAGGATAAATGAGGCAGAAGAAAGAATCAGTGATATAGAAGACCAAATGGTGGAAAATAAAGAGGCTGAGAAAAAGAGAGATAAACAACTACTGGATCTCAAGGGCAGATTTCGAGAGATAAGTGATACCTTAATAAGAAACAATATTAGAATAATTGGGATCCCAGAAGAAGAAGAAAGAGAGAGAGGGGCAGAAGGTATATTGGAACAAATTATAGCAGAGAACTTCCCTAATTTGGGGAAGGAAACACACATCAAAATCCAGGAGGCACAGAGAACCCCTCTCAAAATCAATAAAAATAGGTCAACACCCCGACATCTCATATTAAAACTTACGAGTCTCAGAGACAAAAAGAAAATCCTGAAAGCAGCTCGAGAGAAGAGATCTGTAACCTACAATGGTAGAAACATTAGATTGGCAACAGACCTATCCACAGAGACCTGGCAGGCCAGAAAGGACTGCCATGATATATTCAGAGCACTAAATGAGAAAAATATGCAGTCAAGAATACTATATCCAGCTAGGCTGTCATTGAAAATAGAAGGAGAGGTAAAAAGCTTCCAGGACAAACAAAAACTAAAGGAATTTGCAAACATGAAACCAGCCCTGCAAGAAATATTGAAAGGGGTCCTCTAAGCAAAGAGAGAGCCTAAAAGTAAAATAGACCAGAAAGGAACACAGAGAATATACAGGAACAGTCACCTTATAGGCAACACAAATGCACTAAATTCCTATCTTTCAATAGTTACCCTGAATGTAAATGGGCTCAATGCCCCAATCAAAAGACACAGACTATCAGATTGGATTAAAAAAAAACAAGACCCATCGATATGCTGTCTGCAAGGGACTCATTTTAGACCCAATGACACCCCCAGATTGAAAGTGAGGGGGTGGAAAACCATTTACCATGCTAATGGACACCAAGAAAGCTGGGGTGGCAAATCAGACAAATTAGATTTTAAACCAAAGACTATAATAAGAGATGAGGAAGGACACTATGTCATACTGAAAGAGTCTATCCAACAAGAACTAACAATTGTAAATATTTATGCCCCTAACATGGGAGCAGCCAATTATTTAAGCCAATTAAAAAAAAAGCAAAGAAACACATCTACAAGAATACAATAATAGTGGGGGACTTTAACACCCCCTTCACTAAAATGGACAGATCATCTAAGCAAAAGGTTAACTAGGATGTAAAGACTTTAAATGACACACTGGACCAAATGGACTTCACAGATACATTCAGAACATTCCATCCCAAAGCAACAGAATACACATTCTTCTCTAGTGCCCATGGAACATTCTCCAGAATCCATCACATCCTAGGTCACAAATCAAGTCTCAACCAGTACAAAAAGATTGGGATCATTCCCTGCCTATTTTCAGACCACAATGCTTTGAAACTAGAACTCAATCACAAGAGGAAAGTTAGAAAGAACTCAAATACATGGAGGCTAAAGAGCATCCTATTAAAGAATGAACAGGTCAACCAGGAAATTAAAGAAGAATTAAAAACATTCATGGAAACCAATGAAAATGAAAACACAACTGTTCAAAATCTTTGGGATGCAGCAAAGGCAGTCCTAAGAGGAAAGTATATAGCAATACAAGCCTTTCTCAAGAAACAAGAAAGGTCTCAAATACACAACCTAACCCTACACCCAAAGGAGCTGGAGAAAAAACAGCAAATAAAGCCTAAACCCAGCAGGAGAAGAGAAATAATAAAGAGCACAGCAGAAATCAATGAAATAGAAACTAAAAGAACAGTAGAAGAGATCAACAAAACTAGGAGCTGGTTCTTTGAAAGAATTAATACGATTGATAAACCCCTGGCCAGACTTATTAAAAAGAAAAGAGAAATGATCCAAATAAATAAAATCATGAATGAAAGAGGAGAGATCACAGCCAACACCAAAGAAATACAAACAATTATAAGAATATATTATGAGCAAATATATGCCAGCAAATTAGATAATCTGGAAGAAATGGAGGCATTCCTAGAGATGTATCAACTACCAAAACTGAACCAGGAAGAAATAGAAAACCTGAACAGACCTATAACCACTAAGGAAATTGAAGCAGTCATCAAAAATCTCCCAACAAACAAGAGCCCAGGGCCAGATGGCTTCCCAGGGGAATTCTACCAAACATTTCAAGAAGAATTAATACCTGCTCTTCTGAAACTGTTCCAAAAAATAGAAATGGAAGGAAAACTTCCAAACTCGTTTTATGAGGCCACCATTACCTTGATCCCCAAACCAGACAAAGACCCCATCAAAAAGGAGAATTACAGACCCTTATCCATGATGAACATGGTTGCAAAAATTCTCACCAAAATACTAGCCAATAGGATCCAACAGTACATTAAAAGGATTATTCACCACGACCAAGTGGGATTTATCCCTGGGGTGCAAGGTTGGTTCAACACCTGCAAATCAATCAATGTGATACAATACATTAATAAAAGAAAGAACAAGAACCATAAGGTCCTCTCAATAGATGCAGAAAAAGCATTTGACAAAGTACAGCATCCTTTCTTGTTCAAAACTCTTCAGAGTATAGGGATAGAGGCTACCTACCTCAATATCCTAAAAGCCATCTATGAAAAACCCACAGCAAATATCATTCTCAATGAGGAAAAACTGGGAGCTTTCCCCCTAAGGTCAGGAATGCAGCAGTGATGTCCACTATCACCACTGCTATTCAACATAGTACTAGAAGTCCTAGCCACAGCAATCACATAACAAAAAGAAATAAAAGGCATCCGAATTGACAAAGAAGAAGTCAAACTCTCACTCTGCAGATATGATACTTTATGTGCAAAACGCAAAAGACTCCACCCCAAAACTGCTAGAACTCATACAGGAATTCAGTAAAGTGGCAGGATATAAAATCAATGCACAGAAGTCAGTGGCATTCCTATACACCAACAACAAGACAGAAGAAAGAGAAATTAAGGAATCGATCCCATTTACAATTGCACCCAAAACCATAAGATACCTAGGAATAAATCTAACTAAGAGGCAAAGGATCTGTACTCAGAAACCTATAAAATACTCTGAAAGTAATTGAGGAAGACACAAGAAATGGAAAAATGTTCCATGCTCATGGATTGGAAGAACAAATATTGTGAAGATGTCAATGCTACCTAGAGCAATCTACACATTTAATGCAATCCCTATCAATATACCATCGACTTTTTTCGAAGAAATGGAACAAATAATCCTCAAATTTGTATGGAACCAGAAAAGACCCCAAATAATCAGAGGAATATTGAAAAAAGAAAAGCAATGTTGGTGGCATCACAATTCCGGACTTCCAGCTCTATTACAAAGCTGTCATCATCAAGACAGTATGGTACTGGCACCAAAACAGACACATAGATCAATGGAACAGAACAGAGAGCCCAGAAATGGACCCTCAACTCTATGGTCAACTAATCTTCGACAAAGTGGGAAAGAATGTCCAATGGAAAAAAGACAGTCTCTTCAACAAATGGTGTTGGGGAAATTGGACAGCCACATGCAGAAGAATGAAACTGGACCATTTCTTTATACCACATACAAAAATAGACTCAAAATGGTTGAAAGACCTCAATGTGAGAAAGGAGTCCATCCAAATCCTAAAGGAGAACACAGGCAGCAACCTCTTCAGCCTGGGGCTGAACTGTGTTAATCTCAAGGTGGAGGGATCATGTTGTGACATATGTTTGCTAGTCTTGGTTTGTTTGTGGTACTTGGGACCTCTAAAGTGTGATCTCTCTTGCTCAAGTAAAAGGGTAGTACTGCTTATATATATTTAATCCCATTAGCTACGTGGGAAAATTAAAAAATGCTTTTCTATATTTCTTTATAACTTTTCCTATTCTTTTTTAAAAATGTATTTTTATCTTTGAATCTATGTGTCTTGTAGACAGCATACAGTTGGATCTTTTTTTTTAATCTAGTCCGACAAACTCTGACTTTTGATTGGACTATGTAATCCATTCACATTTAATTCTATTATTTATGTGGTTGGGTTTATATCTACCATTTTAGTTTTTGTTTTCTGTCTCATATCTTTTTTTATTCCTCTATTTCTCTTCTGCTGCTTTATTTTGTGTTAAGTGATATTTTCTAATATAGCATTTTAGTTTCACTAAGTGATATATTCACTATATTTTTGGAGATTTTTTAAGTGGTCACTCTATAAGGTATATTTTATAAATCTTAATGTATTAGAATTAGCTTCAGATTTACACTTGCATTATTGCAGTTATATATATAGAAACATACACTGTATAGATTCAGTGTCCTCTTTTTTGCTCTTTTCTGTGATATTGTTATGTGTATTATACCTATTAGTATTAAAACTCAACAATGCACTGTGTAATTACTACTTTACCATCTGTGGTCATTTCCTTAGGCACAGTGCAACTTTGTTCCCCCTCATCTCTTTTGTGCTGTTATTTTTTTTTTTTTTAAGATTTTATTTATTTATCTGACAGGGAGAGACACAGTGAGAGAGGCAACACAAGCAGGGGGAGTGGGAGAGGGAGAAGTAGGCCCCCCGCTGAGCACAGAGCCTGATGCAAGGCTTGATCCCAGCACCCTGGGACCATGACTTGAGCCTAAGGCAGACACTTAATGACTGAGCCACCCAGGCACCCCTCTTTTGTGCTGTTATTGACAAATGTATTATACATATATTACATTTCTAAATGTGATAAGTCCAATATTATATTATATACATATTACTTCTTACAAATCACATGTAAAAAGAAATTAGGAAAATATGTATTTATTCTGTTTCATATAATGACAAAATTACCTTTACTACTGCTCTTTGTTTTTTGTATGGCTACTGAAATTCGTGTCTAGTGTTATTTGTTTTCATTATAAAGAGCTTCCTTTAGCATTTCCTGTATGCCTGTCTGATAGCAACAGATTCTCCCAGTTTTGTTTTATTAGTTTGTTTTTTTAAATCAGGAGAAGTCTTTACTTCACTTTTATTGTTGAATGATATAGGATATCATTTGCTTTGCTGGATACCAGATTCCTGATGGACTTCTTCCTTTAAAGCACTTTGAACACGCTATGCCACCGCCTTCTGTGTTCCATTGTTTTTGCTGAAAAGTCATCTGTTAATATTATTTGGGTCTCATTATAAATTATGAGTTTTTTTTTTTTCTTGCTGTGTTGAAGATTTTCTCCTTGCCTTTGACTTTCAGCATTTTTACTATGGTATAACGGTTTGTGGATCTTTCTGTGTTTATCCTACTTGACATCCTAAATATGTGGATTATTTTTTCAATAAATTTAGGGAGTTTTCTGCCATTACTTCTATGAATATTTTTCTGCTCCTTTTTCTCTCTTCTCTCCTTCAGGTGCACTTATGTTGGTGCAATGGATGTTGTCCCACATTTTTCTTAGGCTCTGTTCATTTTCCTTCATTCTTTCCTCTCTGTTTTTCAGTTTGCACCATCTCTCTCAATTTGTCTTCAAGTTTGCTAATGCTTTCTTCTGCCAGTTCAAATGTACCAGTGAGGCCCTCCAGGGAATTTTTAAATTTCCATTACTGTACTTCCAACTCCAGAATTTCCATTTGGTTCTCTTTTAGAATTGTTCCTCTTTATTGATATTCTCTTTGATGAAACATTGTTATCAGACCTTCATTTACTTCTTTTTTTACATGCTTTCCTTTAATTCTTTGACATATTTATAATGCCTGTTTTAAAGTATTTTTATTTTAAATCCCACATCTGACTACTCTCACAGGTAGTTTATGTTGCTTGCTTTTTTTTTTTGGTACATGAATCATCTTTGTCCTGTTTCTTTGCATGTCTCAGTTTGTTGTCATTGTTGGAAACTGGACACTTTTGATAATATATTATAACAACTCTGGATAGTAATCCTTTCCCAATCTCAGGCTTGTTATTGTTATTTACTTGTTTATGTTTTAGTGGCTGGCTGAATTATTTTATTTTATTTTTATTTTATTTTTTTTTATATTGGCTGAATTATTTTAGTAAAGTCTATTTATTCCCCACACTGTAAAGCCTGTTTCTTCTCAGCAAGGTGTAGTTTGGGGGTATGTCTACAGTCACTTGGGATGATGATATTAATAGGCCTCTCTTTTCCTCTTTCTCTGTTATATTGCACTAATGCTGGGTGATTTCTTTATTGTTTTTGATAATGCCTTGGGGAAATCGCTCTACAGGCTAATCCAATCAAATGTGGCTCCTTTGAAGGAATAGTTTCTGATGTCCCTGTGTGATATTTGTTCTTACCTGAGGAAGATTCCTCTCAGTTGTCTTATTTCTTGTTTCTTTCTACCAAACTAACTGACCTAAAGTCTAGGCTGTATTTACTAAATCCAAGATTGTTCTTTCAATTGCTTTCCACCACAGATTCCATTGTTCTGAGAATCACCTTAGGTTTGAGCTTCGCCATGTTCTGTGGCCAATGACATCATTTCTTTGGAAAGAGATTACGAGCTATCTGTTTTATAGCCTGCTTCTTTCCCTGCGCAAATTCTCTGAGCCAATGATCTGAAGCTGATGGTAGGGAGAAATGGAAAACTTCCTTCCAATATATTATCTAAAGTGTCCAGCTTCCAACAACAACTCCAGCAGGTTAGCACTAGGTGGAAGGTGACAGTAGCCCGAGGTCCTTTTGGTTTGCTCCTCCTATCATGGAGCTGCTACTTAATTAGCCAGATAAAGGGTGACTGAGGTCCCTGTATTCTCAGCATGCAGTGCTCATGACAGAGCCTTCTTTCTACAAGTGGGGGCTGGTACAAAAAAGGATCCCCCACTTCTCAACTACACTTGCATGGGCCTTAGCTTCAACAATAAGAAGCTGGAGGCAGGATGAGAAATGAAGTCTTGCTCCTTCTGGGAAGAAAGCCCTCTGACTGGGAGCTGGGGAGAGAGGAAATCCTGTATTCTTGGCCTTGCTGAACTGGGAAGTGGGAAAAGAAGGTGCAGCCTTGATTCATCTACCACACTCAATTTTCTTATTGAATTTTCATAGGTTTTCTTCATTTGCTATTTATCTTTAGGACCTTTTCCAGAAACTTTATATGTTTTTTAAAAAATAATTTCATCAGTTTCTCTGGAGGAGCAGGTCATAAGAGTTCCCTATGCTGTCATGCCAGGACTTGATTTCCCCTTGCCTTTATTTTTTTAAAGAGAGTTTTGCTGGAACTCTGTGCCGTTTTATGGGAGCATTTAGGCCGTTCACGTTGAGAGTGATTATTGAAAGATATGAATTAATTGTCGTCACGTTGCCTGTGAAGACCTTGTTTTTATAGATTGTCCCTGTAAATTTCTTTTCTATATCACTCTTGGGGTCTTTCTCCTTTTATAGAACCCCCCTTAATATTTCTTGCAGGGCCGGCTTAGTGGTCACATGTTCTTTCAGTTTCTGCTGGTCTTGGAAGCTCTGCATCTCTCCATCCATTCTAAATGAAAGCCTTGCCACATAAAGTATTCTTGGCTGCATGTTCTTCTCATTTAGTACCCTGAATATGTCTTGCCAGGCCTTTCTGGCTTGCCAGGTCTCTGTGGATAGGTCTGACGTTATTCTGATGTTCCTCCCTCTGTACGTAAGGAATCTCTTCCCCCTAACTGCCCTTAAGATGGTTTCCTTGGTTCTAAGATTTGCGAGTTTTACTATTACATGTGGGGTGTTGGCCTGTTTTCTTTGATCTTGGGAGAGGTCCTCTCCACCTCTAGGACACGAATGTTTGTTTCATTCCCCAGATTAGGGAAGTTCTCAGCTATGGTTTGCTTAAATATATCTTCTAGCTCTCTCTCTCTCTCCACCCCCTCCCGAATTCCAATAATTCTGACATTGTAACATTCCATGGTGTCACTTGTTTCTCTGATTCTAGTTTCATGGATTCTGAGTTGTTTTTCCCTGGCCTTCTCTTTTCCCTTTTTATCTGTTATTTGGTCTTCTAAGTCACTAATTCGTTCTTCTGCCTCACTTACCCTAGCTGTTAGATTATCTAGATTAGATTGGATCTCATGGATAGCATTTTTAAGTTCTGCCAATTCAGCCATTTCTGCCTTTAGAGACTCTATATTGCCATTAATTGATTTCCCCATTCTAGCTCTTGTCTTCACAATTGCTAGCCTGAATTCCATCTCCAACATCTTGGTTATATCTGAGTCCATTTGTAAATCTGTGGCATAAGTCATAGTCTCTGAGTCTTTCCTATTTTGGGTGTTCCTCCTCCTAGTCATTCTGTTGAGGGGTGGTTGAGGGAATGTATTAAAAAAAAAAAAAAAAGGTAGTTTTGCTGGATATAGGATTCTTGAATGACAGATTTCACAACCCCCATCCCCACACTTTGAATATGTTGTCCCACTGCCTTCTACCCCCCATAATTTCATTTTTTTAATCCTCTATAATTTCTGATGAAAAGTCACTTGTTAATCTCTTTGGGGTTCCCTTGTATGTGAAGATATGTTTTACCCTATTGCCTTTAAGATTTTATCTTTGTCATTGTCCTGAAACATTTTGACTATGATATATCTGAGTGTGGATCTTTTTGTGTTTATCCTGCTTGGAATTTGTTGAGCTTTTGGTTATATAGATTAATGGTTTTCTTCATATGTGGAAGTTTTCGGCCATTATTTCTTTAAATATTTTTTCTGTCCCTTTTTAACTCTCCTCTTCTTCTGATACTCTCATTACTTGAATATTGGTATGCTGACAGGTTTACCATAACTCTGAGGATTCCAGTTTTCCAATTCTTTTCTTTTCCCTTAGCAGCTCAAGGTCTCTGGTTAAATGTGGGCCCTTATTTGAGGGGCCTTATTTGAGCCTCTCTGGTTAAATGTGGGCCCTTATTTGAGGGGCCTTATTTGAGCCCCTCTATGAATTTTTAATAGTAGATACTGTACTTTTCAATGCCAGAATTTCCATTGTTTTTAACATGGTTTCTCTTTATTGATAATTTCTACTTGATAAGTCATTGTTGTTACACCTTCCCTTAATACTCTAAACATAGTTTCCTTTCATTCTTTCAAGTTATTATAATAGCTGCTTTGAAGAATTTTGTCTGCTACATTCAACATCTTGGACTCTCTCAAAGGCAATTCCTATTGCCCATTATTTTTGTGTATAAGGGTCACACTATCCTGTTTATTTGCATGTCTCTTTTTTTCCCTGAAAAGCGAACATTTTAAATAATATATTTTAGCAACTCTGGATTCTGATTAGTGCCCTCTTCTCCTCCCCAGAGGCTTGTTCATGTTGCTAGTTTCTGTTAATTTATTTGTGTAGTGTTTACTTGGACTAATACTTGAAATCTACTTCCAAAGTGGGCTGCCTGTGAGGTCACTGCTCAGTTTCCCCCCACCCTTGTTTTTGTTTTTAAGGCTGGATTCCTAGAAGTCACCAATGGCATAACTTAATGTTCATTCAGTCATTGGGCAGAGTTGACTGGTAAGACTTTTGTATTTTGCTGATGGATCTGTGAGTACCTTGGGGAATTATTTCAAGCCCACCCCACATTTAACCAGAGACCAGTTGTTCTCAGGTACCTAATCTGGTTGCTCTTGAATGGCTGCAGCCTCATGTGTGTACAGTCTTTGGAACCCAGGGGATAGATGTGATCTTAGCAGGGACCATTAAACAAACAAACAAACAAACAAACAAACAAACAAAACAAAATAAAACCCTGTCTAGAAAAATCCCAACAATTATTAAGGTAGACAATCTGAAAGAGAGAAAGAGAGTGGAGGAAGGCTCCCTGGAGTGAGAATTAGAGTTTGACCTTCAGTAAAAGAGCTGCCATCATTGTGCTGACAGCCCAAACCAGGGACCTGGGTCACTTCTTCCAGGGCTGTCAGAATGGCAGGGGCAGGGGACGGATGTGGGGCCTGCACATCTAGGCGTGAGAGGTACTACAGTCTCTGGGCAGATTCACTCAGAGCTTGACCTTTTGAATGTAAAACACTTCTCAGGTTGCCAAGTGCCAACTAGCCAGGGGGTGGATTCAACCAGGAGAATAGTATTCCTGTCACTTTTCCAGGGATGCTGTCTCTCTAACTGGACCCTATGACCACAGGGTCTCTTTTGGAAGAGAAATGGCTTCTACTGAACTCAGGGAATACCTAGAAACTGGGATCTCTCTAGCATTTGGTTTGCATTTCTCAAGTTTTAAAACCCATTTCTCCATTTTATCAATGTGATAAATTCTGTAATTTGTATTATAAAAATAACTATATATATTTTATTTCCTAACTAAAAAAACAAAAACAAAAACAAAAACCCTGTCTATTTCCCTGTTCCCTCTGTTAAACTTCAGACTGGTCAGCTATTTTGTTTCTTGCAACTAGATTTATTGAGCTATTAGCTTTCTGATCACTAAGATCTCCATTATTTTCAATAATGCCTTAAGACACGAGTTTCTCCAGGTCTTATTCCCAATAAAATTATCCCCTTAACAGATCTGTGAAACTACCAGGATTTCCATCTTGCCTCTCCCCATGGGCAGAACCTTTGGTGCATTACTGCATCAGAAATGGATATAGAGGTGGTGGTCTATTTCTTCCAGAATGACACCTTCACCTTAGGAGTGAGATCTGTATAGCCAGTAGTATTCTCAGCTTGCCCCTCCCAAGTGGAACCTAGGTCATACAAGCAGAAACTAGGGAGGGGCAGTGACGAAAGCCCCAATATTCTTGGTCTACAAGGATTTGGATAGATTCTCCTTCAGGGGAGTGGGAGCTGGCTGCAGTGAGGGAACCCCAGTCTTCTTGACTTCACCTTCCTAGAATAGAGGGGAGGAGAAATCCTGGCAGCCCCTGTTGAGGTGAAATCATAGCCCTATAACTGGAAGCTGGGCAAGGATAAAAGGAGCCCCCATCCTCTTGGTCACGCCCACCAGGAGTAGAGCTTCAGTAACACAAATGGGGTTGGGGGTGGCTGATGGAAACAAGTCCTGACTCAAACACCATAGATGCCCAGTCTTCTTTCCAAGGTTTAGTGTGTTTTATTGAATAAGTGCTTCCAATATGCTGTATGAACCTAGGTCAATTTCCAGAGACTTCAAATGATTATGATTTATGATTTTTACAAGTTAAATAGTTTCACTCTGGGGAGAATCTGTAGAAGTCCTCATATAGTCATTCCAGAAGCTCTAATTACATTCTTACTTTTTCACATAATAGTGTATCTCAGGTTCATTTTGTACAGTTCTTGTACAAGACCTGCACTCATTTTCCAAAGGAATGTTCCTTTTAATGAGAAATGGTATCTAAAGATCATAGTTTGGTTGATAGGTTTGTTTATTTTTCTTGGGCATATCATTGTATCTAGTCCTTTTTAGTTTATACAACTAGGATTATTTTTTTAAGATAAAATACATCATGAGATTATTGTAAAGCCTTATTCAGGAAATGCTCTTTTTTTAAAGCTATATACATCATGAGGTCATATTGGAAAGCCTTATTCTCCTCCCCAAGATCAGCACAGCAATGTATTTTATCCCTCAAAACACATACTATACCATCAATATAACCAATAATACAATAATAAAAAAAAAATCTCTTTAAATTGTTTTTTAGTTCTTTTTGTCCTTAGGTGATATCCAACTAATGATGTACAGTCAAATAATGTGTTAAAGTGGCTATAGTTCCTCTCAGAGTGTTTATGCCACTAATTACACAATCGTCTTTGATTTTTTAGGGATTATTTTATTTGTTTATTCAAATTATATACAGATATTTACATTGTTTCAAAATCAAATCTACAAAACAAAATGAATTCAAAGTAGTTTAAGTTCTAACCCTGTATCCTCCACCTTACAGTCCCCCTCCCCCATAGGTCAACATTTAACTTTTTTCATTTTATTTTTCTAGTGCTTTTTAAAAAAGAAAATCTACATAAGCAGGTATTAATATTACTTTTCTTCCTGGATATCATGAGAATAAAATGCATTTTTTCTGTACTTTTTTTTTTTCCTTTTTAATAATACATCCTAGAATGCAGACTAGAGTAATATATAGAAATACCCCTCACTTATTATGGTTGATTTGTTAGTATTGTCAAAAAAAAATACATACTTCTAATTAAAAAATACTTTATTGTTTAAAAAATGCTAACCATCCCTGAGCTTTCAGTGAGTCATAATCACTGATCACACGTCACAATAACTCATATAATAATATAATAATAAAAAAGTTTGAGGTATTGTGAGAATCACTAAAATGTGATACAGAGACACAAAGTGAGCAAATGCTGTTGGAAAAATGGTGCCCACAGACCTGCTTGATTCAGGGTTGCCACAAACCTTTAATTTGTAAAAAAAAAAAAAAAATGCAATGTCTGTGAAGTGCAATAAAATGAGATACACCAGCATAACTAACACGCGGTATAAGGGCAGGGGGAGTACAGTGCCTCGGGAACCTCAGCCATGGAGATGAAGACTCTGGTTTCTGGGATCCTGCTGCAGCCACAGCAATTCACATTAATTTTTTTCACATGTTGGACACCTTACAGTATTCCAATCAAGGAAGGGGCTAAAAAGTTCAAAAAGCAATGCATCAGAGGGATACAATAGAGCTAATATTTTCAAATATTTTTTTTCCTCTTTAAAGGTAAATTTTTAGTAATTTAAGGTCCATTTCTGTTTTTGGAATTTTTATTTTCCTTCACCAGTTAACTTAGTATTATTTAAATTTAGAATTTGAAATCAATAAATCTTTATTGTAATCATTAACCACCACTATGGCAAATTTTGACACTTTTTTTTTAAGATTTTATTTATTTATTTGTCAGAGAGAGAGAGGGAGAGCACAAGCGGGGGGAGAGGCAGGCAGAGGTGGAAGCAGGCTCCTTGCTGAGCATGGGACTCAATCCCAGGACCCTGGGATCATGATCTGAACCAAAGGCAGACTCTTAACCAACTGAGCCACCCATGTGTCCAAATTTTGACATTGTCATGAGCTACTCATTTAATTTTTAAAATCATTTCATGATTAGACACCTAAGTCCATCTATGTGTTGGACAAAGTCTGAGTTCCGAGTATGTCTATGTCAAAAGCAAATCTTGTCCTGTACCTGAAAAATTCCTCCAAATCTCCCCCAACTCTCAGTACAAGATTTCTTTGTCCCACTTTGTACTTTTCCTTCTTTCTTCTGTTTCCTTTCTCTTCTGTGACAACGAAGTTGTATCTCTCAAGCTTACAAAAATCCACAAATTTCAAATAATTGAACTCATCCTCTATTGATCTAAATATACTTTAAAAATTAGAGAACATTTATCTGAATAAAAGTAAACATAAAATTTCATAACCATGCATTGAGAAGTTTTTCAGGCATGGAATTTTGTTGACCCATAATTCATTTAAAAATACAACTATGAAACTCAATGCATTGATTTTTCAAAGAAAAAACATTTAAACATTAGATGGATGTGACCAAGACTGTACCTTTAAAATAACAGAAGCGGGTTCCTCTATTTCTTTCATGAGTGTTCTATAGTTTCCAGAGTACAGATCCTTTACCTTTTTGGTTAGGTTTATTCCTAGTTATCTTACGGTTTTTGGTGCAATTGTAAATGGGATCGATTCCTTGATTTCTGTTTCTTCTGCCTCATTGTTAGTGTATAGAAATGCAACTGGCTTCCGTGCATTGATTTTATATCCTGCGACTTTGCTGAATCCCTGTATGAGTTCTAGCAGTTTTGGGGTGGAGTCTTTTGGGTTTTCTATATAAAGTAACATGTCTGCGAAGAATGAGAGTTTGACTTCTTTGCCGATTTGGATGCCTTTTATTTCTTTTTGTTGTCTGATTGCTGAGGCTAGGACTTCCAGTACTACACTGAGCTCTAGGAAACAAACAGGGTTGCTGGAGGGGAGGTGGTGGGGGAAGGGATAACTGGGTGATGGGCATTAAGGAGGGCACTTGATGTAATGAGCACTGGGTATTACCTGCAACTGATGAATCACTAAATTCTACCTCTGAAATTAAGTAAAAAAAAAAAAAAAAAAAAAACACCAAAAATATAACAGAAGTGGGAATTGATATGAGTTGTTTGACTAAATTTGTATGAGACCATTAATTATTACAATGAGAGTCAAATAAAAAGTGTTCCAGCAAGAAAGCCAAACACTTTTCTGGCAGCCTTGGTTTGTTCTGTACATCTAGGGATGTTTCATTCTTTTTTGAAATGATTTCCATTCAATTCTATTTACTCTGGAAATGGATTTCCCACCACTCGTCTCTGTTCCTTCTTTTCCCCCCTCTGTCTTCTGTCAAAGTTCCTGGGTATTTTGAAGTTCTTGAGTATCCTCCAAAGTGGGGATGCCCTTTGTCATTCAACCTTTCAGCCTGTGCAGCAGGTGGACTTGGGGGAAAGGCTTCTAGTGGCATTTGGAACATGGGCTCTTTGGCTCTGTTACTAATGTTGAAGCAGAAAAATCAAGGAACAAAGCTCATGTCATTTTCCCAAAAAGTCCCCTTGGGTTTCTGAACCCCTTGGGTTTCTGCTGTGCAGAGAAGTGTAAAGAAGCTCCAGAGTGCTGAAGCTATCCCCCAGAAGGTTCCTAGCTGGGGTCAGCTCTCTACCTCAGAGCCCCCACCTGCAGGCACTGGCCATTTGTCCTGGGGCTTCATAGCTTCTTAAAGATTTTGTTTTCCTTTGAGAGACTAGATTTCATGTTCCTTTTTGAGGAGGGTTTCTTTCTCATTCTGTGGTTGTTTCCACATAAAATAGGGAAAGGAATCCTCTTTGCATTTGGTTGTAGTTGATTTCACTGTGAGATCTTTTTCATATTCTTTTTTTTTTGAGTTTCATTATTTTTTTATTGAAGTATAATTAACATACAGTATTCTATTAGTTTAGATATACAATATTGTGATTCAACAATTCTGTACATTACTCAGTCCTCATCATAAGTACTCTTAATGCCACCCATCCCCCACCTACCCTCCCTCTGGCAACCTCCAGTTTATTCTCTGTATTTAAAAGTCTACTTTTTTTGTTTGTGTCTTTTTTTTTTGTTTTGAATTTTAAGTTTCCCAATGAATAAAATAATATGGTAATTTTCTCTTATTCTCTTTCATTTCACTTAACATTGTACCCTCTACACCCATGTTGTTGCAAATTGCAAGATTTCATTCTTTTTCCATGGTTGAGTAATATTCCATTATGTATATTTATATATTATATTTATTTATATATTATATATTATTCCATTGTATGTATTTTATCACATCATCTTCATCCATTCATCTATTGATAGAAACTTGGGTTGCTTTCATATCTTGGCTATTGTAATTAATGTTACAATGAACATAGGGGTGCAAATATCTTTTTGAATTAGTGTTTTCATTTTCCTTGGGTAAATACCCAGTAGTGCAATTGCTGGATCATAGGATAGTTTTATTTTTAACTTTTTGAGGAACCACCATACTGTTTCCCACAGTGGCTGTACCAGTTTGCTTTCCTACCAACAGTGCACGAGGGTTCCTCTTGCTCCACATCCTTGCCAACACTTGTTGTTTCCTGTGTTTTTGATTTTAGCCATTCTGACAGATGTGAAGTGATACCTCATTGTGGTTTTTATTTGTATTTTCCTGATGATTAGCGATATTAAGTATCTTTTTTTATGTGATTGTTGGCCATTTTTATGTCTTCTTTGAAAAGATGTCTATTCAGGTCCTCTACCTATTTTTTAAATCAATGTGGGATCTTTTAATCCATCTGCCAACTAGCCATCTCCTCTGCTGGCTGAAGAAGACCAATTCTGAAATATTCTCCCTCTTCAGTGTCTGCAGAAGAGCGGGAAATGAGTGTTACTGGCCCCAGGAGACCATATGTTTCCCTATCCTCTAAATTTTTCCCTAACTTTGGCTTTGGTTTTCAACAAACCTTAGCTGGTAGCCAAGAAAAATACTTTTAAGAACACCACTTCAAAACTGAAAGGGACAAGAATAATAAATTTAAAAATAATTATAATGAAGCAGGAAGTCTAATCTCTTGCTCCCCTTTCCCCCTGTCACCTGTATAGGAGGCTTGTGAGCAGAAGGTGACTGTTCATTTCCCTAAATGCTCTACATACATCAAACCTATGTGCTGCCCTCCACCTTCATCAGAAGCACATTCCTGGACATTGGGCATCATGCATGTTTCAGCAGAAGAAAAACCCTGGCTTTGACTTGAGGCCTCTCACTCAAACCTGAGAGGAAAATCTGTGTGTGAGTCTTGGTTCCCCAAAGGAGAGAAAATGAGAAGGCACTTCCTACCCATTAAAGTATCCAAAACATTGCTGAAGGAAAGTTAAGCCAGTCCAGATGCTAAGCACGTTAAATCTAAAGAAGCTCAGAAACCCTACAGACTGCCAAAAAAATGTTAGGGTCGTACTTCATCTAGGTCGTTTCCAGTTGGTTCTAGGAGCAAACAACTAACTTGCTTATAGAGATCAAGAGCTAAGCTCAGGACCAGGGAGGTTGGCCCTTTATCCTTATTCTGGTTCACATAAGGAACATTCTGGAAAAGACATGGGTGGGAGTCAAAGAGGACAAGAATGCCTCCTCCAGAAAGGAGAGCATCACAGTCAGAGGAAGCAGCCCACCGTCTCAGGACACAGTGATCCTTCAGAGTTCCACATGTTGCCCTTGATGACAGGATTGTGAGGATAAAAAGCCAACAAAACAATAAATCAATACAAAAAAGCTTTTGCTTTTTTAGTAAAACTAAAGATTTTAAGTATAAAGAAACACATAGATAATAACATTTCTTTCCCCATCACTGTAATAAATAAATAGGATATTGAAACCTTGGCCAGTATCATTGACAAGGACCACAATACATAGCTTCTATTTTTTATGCTTAGCTATGGAACTGTCCTGCAAGTCCTACAATTGTGCAGCAAGAGAAAAAACCCTGAAACATGCTGGAGGCATGTTGGAAACATATGTGGGCATGCAAGCAGGCAGTAAGATGCTGTCTAAAAAACACAGTGTTTTGAATTGTAAGAACACTTATAGGTATATATCTGTCTCCTCCAAGGGGTTTTCATATCATAAAATGTAATATAAAGGAGCGCTAAGTTAAATTAAAAAAATAAAATTTCACAAGATGTCTATAGTAAGAAATACTTGGTAATTCATAATTCATCTTATTCACAATAAGAGTCCAAGAAATAACCTCTTTCAATGATATTATTTTGTTGAATTTAAAGGGGACTGTCAGTTAAAAACCTTAATTTTCAGTTTTTATTTTGATAAGATGGATGTTCAGATTGTTTTCTCCTTTCTAAAAAGTTAAACCTACCACCTTCTCAGCGGGAGCAAGTTTCTTTCCTTTTCTTTCTACAATAGGTAGTGTCTGAGTAGTGAAGGGGGAATGCTTGAGGTGTACCGCAGAGACAATCAGAAGAAGATGTGTGGAATCCCTGTGGCCGTAAAAGGTATCTGCTTTCCTTGTAGCATGCTGCCTTCTGATTCCTCGTAATTAATGCTTTTCATCAGAAGAAATGACGACCTAGGATTTCTGCCTTAATTGAATTGGTGCTTACAGTGGACTGTATCATGTTCAAAGACCAAAAGATTAGATATTCATTTGTGCCTGGTTTTAAAGGGAGCTTTCTGAGCTTTTTCTGTTCAGTATTCACTACAGTTGAGTGGATTTGGGGGGAAAAAATCTGTATTGTATTTGTGTAAAATTACAAAATATCAGCGGTCTAGATCTGATGTTATACTCATATGTTTTCCCTAATTTTCTTTTTATTACCCTTTGCATAATTGCAAGGCAATACAGCCTTCCAATTACAGGGACCACTGACAAACATAAACAGCAACTCAGCACCAGCGGGCACACATTTCCTGTAGTGCATGCCACTGCGCCATTCCTCAAAAATGCACCCACAACTTATTCACAATTATAGATGCCACAGGAAGAGGGAAACAGATGCTAGGGAAGAAATAGTGGTGGCTGAACCTACTGGCCAATCTGTGAAAGCCAGCCCATGTGGCAAAAATGAGAAAACAAAATGTATTCATGGTTGAATCTATTGGCCACGTTGCGAAGGTCAAAAATCTAACCATTTAGGGCCAGATTCAATAAAAATCTGTCTGGCTTTTATGCCAAGCCATTCAGGCCTGGAAAAATCAATTTTCTGGAACTTTTAAAGTCTTCCATAGTCGAGGCAAAATCAGCGTTCCTCCCCATTCTTACTCAGAGCAGGCTTCGGAGGCACTCTGGAGGCCTGGGTCAGCCCTGGGTCTTGGCTGCTTTGAGCAGGTTCTAGCAGAAACATGCAGGAAAGAAAAAGAGTGAAACATGTGCATGTGGCCCATTGTCAGACTCTCCATTTCCATGCCCAGCACTGTCAGTTGTCATTCATTCATTCATCATTTTTTTTCATTTATTCATCAAATATTCTGGAAGCTCCAACCCTGTGCCCAGTGCTATGCTACAGGTTGGGAAAATCAAGATTGAAACACATGGTGCCTGCTCTGAATGAGACCACAATTAGACAATTGCAGTACAGTGTCATAGAGATTCCTTAAAAGATGTAGAGGATCTCATGGAAGTATTGAAAAGAGGCATCTAATTAAGTCTAGAAGAGTTAGAGGGTCTGTCTGGGAATGCTTTTCCCAAAGGAGGTGACAAGTGAGATCAACCTTGAGGTTTAGATATAGAACAATGGCAAGGGGAAGGACCAGCACATTTGACTGAGAGCCTCAGGGGCAATGAGGTGGAGGTGTGTGTGTCTGTGTGCATGCACATGCATGCCCATACATATGTGTGTGTGTGTGTGAGAAAGAGAGAGAGAAGGGGATAGACACAGAGAAAGAGAGAGATGAGAGAAACAGGCAGAGAGATGGTGGGGGGTAGTTCCCAGTCTTGTGTAGTAAATGGGGAGGAAGCAGATGGACTGGGGCTGAAAAGCTAAAGCCACCATTATTTTTAAGCAAGAGAGGTGCATGCTATCCTTACATTTTAGAAAGAACCTGGAAGTGTGTGGAAAATGGACTGGAACAAAGATGAAACCAGATGCAGAAGATGGTTTAGGGTGCCACCACAGTAATTACAATGAAAAGTGAGTTGGGGCAGATGCACTAAAAACCTTTATGGCCATAGACCCATGGGGCTCAGGGCCTGAGTGCTTGGGTGGAGTGATGGAGGCATGCAGGACGATGTCCTACTCTTGCTGATCAGACAAAGGACAGGTCCATGCATCCAGCTGGGAATATGGATGGAAGGGCAACTGTGGAGGGCAAGATAATAAAATGGGATGTGTGTTTGTGTTAGGAGGGTTGGCGAGAGGCTTAAACATAATTCTGGGCTAAGGATTAAATGGAAGCGGGATCATTAGTCTGTGGGTGATGGTTGTAATCTGGAGTGTAACTGAGGGAAACAGCCTGAAGAGAAAAAGTCGGGTAAAAAGAAACAAGGCCTGGGGACAAGAAAAAGGTGCCAGGAGACATCAAGCTGGACAAGCTCAGTTAGTGTGGCTTCTTGAATCTTCTATTTACTGAGGAGGGAAGCCTCCAGTGGGTTGTGTCCTACCAGTCAAGGGAAGCCTTAAGTGGGGGATTATTAACCTTGTATATCTCCAAATTAATTGCTCTCTAACTCTAGCATAATTACCTCTTAGGATGCAAAAATTGCCTCCTCATGTTCCCTGAACCAGGCTCCAAGTACCATTTCTCACTGTGCCATCTGTCACTTGGCGACATGGTCCATTGGTGGAATAAAATGGCTTGTAAGACCATACAAAGTGGATTGGGATTTGTTATCCTGCTGAAGATTTCTTTTTTTCCCCCCTCATTTTGCCACATTGAGTCTGAAGGTGGGAGAAAAATACACCTAGAGTAAACTGATGATATGACATCCAGGGGGTGATCTACACCATTTTCTGTTATTGTAATAGGATATGATTTAGCCTTACTAGTGCTCGATGCTTCCAGTGCTCCCTCCACACCCCCTTGGCACACCCTCCTTTTGTACCTTTGCTGGCTTCTTACTTCAAGCACTGTAACTCTGCCTGAGAGCTTTTTCTGCCCCATGGCTTCTTAGCCCATGCTTGGGGCAAGCCAGAAAGGCTGGAGGAGTTCATGTCTATCTGCCAGGAGCAGCCCTCATATAGTACCTAATGGGAATTGGTGGGTTTGCCAATGTAACTGATGGATTTGGCAATGCTGAGGCACATTTGACACAGTCTCCCAGAGGTCTTCTGCAGGATTAATGTAGAAACAGGTTTGATCCACACCCTTTATTTGCTATCTTCCCTTCCCTGTTTCATTTCCATACTCCTTTATGAGTGGTTTCAGGGATCACTCCCAAATTAAGTACTGGCACTCAAATCATTGTCTCAGGGTCCACTAGGGGGGCACCCAACCTAACTGCAAACCAAATTCAAACTAAAAAATCCAAATGTACTTAGCTGTTAAAATTCAAGATCAAAGAGAGGAATTAGGACCATTCCAGGTATAATAGTAATGAATTTTTCAGGCCCCAAATCCAGGTATAAAAAAAAAAGGGAACTTTGTTTTTCTATTACTAAGCTTAACTTTTGTCTGGTGCCTCATTTCATCAAGTAACAAGAGGTTAATCTCAACCAATTGTGGGTAATCTCCATTGATTCAGTCCTCTCCTCTCCCATCTCTGCTTCTCTCTCTGGGGTTGTGTTTGAATTCCAAGAGACTTACATGGCATTGTTTACCAGGAGTAGAAGGTGAGGACCTGACCAGTGGCAAGCACCTGTCCACTGCAGTTGCTGAGCAACAGTGCCTGTTTGCGCCTTTACTCATCAGCATCCCTTCCAGCAGCACCTAGCAATATGCTTACTGCCCCATAATGACTTCAGTCCTCCTGCCACATGGGTTTGGCTCTGTTCTATCTTCCTGCCTTTAAGGCCTCTTGCACTCCATCCCTATCAGTTGCTTCTACCTGTCCTCAGCCACATGGAGAAGCAACTGGCCTTTACCAGGATCACTGGGGTGCTTGGAGGCTCTGTGAGTGTTCTCACTAGCTCATCTATCTAAACACCATTGGAAGGCTTTTTAAATTCTGTTGATTTCATGTCATGCCAAGGGAGTCAGAAGAACTCTGGCTCTTGTCACCTATTCAGGCCCCCACTTGGGAAGCAAAGCCCAGACAAAACAACTCTGTGTTCTGCCTTTCCTGACTTTTCTTCCCTGCCAACAGCCAGTTCTCCACTGGTTTGTGGACAGGACAAGTTAATGTCCTCCCCAGCCTTGGAGCAACCCTAAACCACTAACAGATGGGAGAGTTGGGGGTAAACTCCCCAGCTTCCTTGAAGCCTTTTGGTGGGACAACAGAATTGTGTTCTACTCATTCTGAGGTATGTCCTGTCCTAGGAGGGTTGAAGTCCACCTGCTCATAGCAGCAGCACTCTGATAAACATTCTCTTTTTTTTTTTAAGATTTATTTATTCGAGAGAGAGAGAGAGAGTGCACATATGCACAAATGAGGGGAAGGGCAGAGGGAGAGAGTCTTCAAGCAGATTCCCCACTGAGTGCAGAGCCAGACTCAGGACTCAATCTCATGACCCATGAGATCATGACCTAAGCCAAACCCAAGAGTTGGATGCTTAACTGACTGAGCCATCAGGCGCCCCAAGATTAACACCCTCGTTATTGGCATGTTCTCCTTCCCTGTCATGCTTCCCAATTCCCCATCTCCAGATAATGGATCACTTCTCAAATCAACTACCTGTCCCCAAGTCCTTGTTTCAGGGTTGCTTTGGGGATTACCCAATTTGAGACACAGTCTCTCCCACTTTTGGGTATTGCAAACACATGCCACCAGCTCCCCATGACAACCCCCCATTTGCTGTATACAATGTGATTCAGGTTGGTACCTGTGGGAGTGGTATGGTAGAAACAGATGTTGCCAATGCCAGATTAAACCATTCCTCTGCTTTAGCAAAATGTTGTCAATGGTGGCAACAAAATTGCTTACCAGAAGACCTGAAAGAGAATTTGTTTGGCATTGTAAGATATGCCCTCTAATGGCAGGAAGGTAAAATGGCTTTGGGGTCCGAGGAAGCAGTGAGAATCTCAGTCAGTTAGTAACCCGGGGTGGAGGCGGGGGCCGGGGGGGATTGGGAGAACAGAGGCAGAATAGGTGTGGGTGTGGGTGTGTGTGGGTGTGTGTGTGTGTAGAGGCATTTCATAGAGAAAATGCAAGACCATTTCAGACACAGAGCTAAGTCAAAACACACAAGAAGCCAAAGTGTGAGGTGCTCCAGTTCAGAAACCTGGCTGGTCTAACTCAGTGAGTGAGCCAGCTGCAAAGACCAAGAGTAATCACAGAAACAGTGAGGGGCCAGCAGCTTCCTGTCTCTTATAACCAAAATTTAAGAGGCAGGCAGGGAATGGGTAAGAAGAGCATGCCTGGAGCACTAGCCTGGAGCACCAACCCTCTCTGATCCATGAATGGAGATCATCCATCCTACAGGCTGCCCTCCATGGTCCTTGCGTAGTTTACCTTCAAGGTAGCAGAAGCGCTTTGTCCTTTCTCATCTGGGAGGCTGGTGCAGGGAGAAGGAGCCCAGGGCAGACCCCACCACAGTCGATGGAAAGGCTCCCTGCTGATGGAAAGCACTGGTGCCCTTGCCACCCAAGTGGGCTTACTTCAATTCGTCACAGAGGCACAAGGCCAGTAACTCACCATGAAGTCAGCAGAGCAGAGAAAATATTTGCCTAAAGATTAGCAAGGGAAGCCCCTCTGGATTTCCAACATGCTGGGCCTGATAAGCTCCAGGTTTTCAAATACCTCAGACCAGAGAGGGGAGAACACAGCTCAGGTTTGTGTGTGTGTGCCCACGTGTATGTGTGTGTGCATGCATGTGTGCATGTGTGCGTGTGTGTGCGGGGGGTGATGGTAGGTATTTTACACACAAAGCCAGTTGTCCCAGAAGAGGCCCTTCCTTCCATTGTTGGTCACACAAACACCTGAAAATACCACACACAGGCAGTGCCTCTAAGCACTGAAAATCTTGGTTTTATTAGCAGCATGGGGGACTCTTGCTGGTGCAATGGAAATTCAGGGGGTGCTTAGCATGATGATGCCCCACAAAGAGGAGTTCTGCAGATTGAGCCATTGGTTGAACTCCCATTCTGTTGGTTATGTTGTCCCAGGGCCTCCGAGTATTTCTGTGAACTTGTAGAGCAGAGGAGAACAATGATATTCCACTCCTGGGGCACCTGAAGGTACAGTTCCAAGTAACCCTGACAAGTATGAACTGTCTTTTAAGAGTGTTGTTTTTAAGATTGCAAATTTAAGTAAATTTTTGCATGTGTTTATTGTTTTATTTTATTTTGTTTTTTTTTTAGCCCAACTCAGGGCTTGAACTCAAGATACTGAAATCAAGACCTGAGTTGAGATCAAGAGTTGGTTGCTTAACTGACTAAGCCACCCAGGTGTCTCACATGTTTATTTTAGTATAATAGAATATTTCAAATTTCTTGTCATGAAATAGGAGTCGCATTGTGTTGTCCTGTGGCTTCATGTCTTTGACATCTGACCTTGTATCTCCTTTATTTCTCCAGTATGAATAACAAAGTAAGGGCCAACATAGAGGACCCAGGACAGTAACTGGGGCATTCTGCACCTGAGTGACCTTTTAAACTTGAGTAAGTCATTGTGGTTTTATTGTCTTCCTTTAGTTCATCAACCAAGAGGTGGACTGGGAAGGGATGGGACAGTATTTGTGTGATAACTTCTAAAATTTCTTTGGTGCTTATATTCTAAGATTCATTCTATGCTTTTATATATTCTGCTAACGTTTTACAAACATGTTCTCATGTTTAAGTAAACTGAGCATATACCTATTCCTGGAGATGAATTGACAAAAAGTATTTAAAGAGTAAGAAATTTCGAAGTGGATGACATCATTAAACAAACCACATTCCAGGGGCTGGCCCTGAAGATATTGACGACCAGAAGAACCCAGAAGGGAACAGTAAGTAAGGAAAACCATTCACATACTTGCTGAAGGACTGACATGAGGGTTATTCTCAGTGGGGCTGGCTTTGGGTATGCATGTTTTAGTAGTTTGGAGAAGTTGAGTAAGGAGGTGGAGAAATGTAACTTCTTTGGTAATTTATTTTGATACAATTTCAATATATGCAAAATATACAGAACTATACGTTTTTTCCCAGACATTTGAGAATAAGTTGAAGACATGATTTTATGACACCTGTTGCTTCAGTTACTTCAGGGTGCATTTCTTAAGAACCAAGGTTTTTCTCTTATTATCTATAGTACTATGATTTGGAATAATTCACATTCAAATTTTGCCAATTGTTCTAATAATTGGCAGTGCCCTGTACAGCAATTTTGCTTTCTTGGTCCAGGATCCAATCAGGGATTAGTCATGGCTTTTGGTTATTATGTCTTTTAGTTCCATTTAATCTGGAACAATACCCTAACCATTCTCTATCTTCCAGACTTGGATGTTTTTGAAAAGTCCTAGCCAGTTATTGAACAGAATGTCCCTTACTTTAGGTTTGTCTGATGTTTCCTCAGGATTAGATTCAGATATGCATTTTTAAAAAGATTTTATTTATTTATTTGACAGAGAGATACACAGCGAGAGAGGGAACACAAGCAGGGGGAGTGGGAGAGGGAGAAGCAGGCTTCCCGCAGAGCAGGGAGCCCGATGCGGGGCTCGATCCCAGGACCTTGGGATCATGACCTGACCCAAAGGCAGAAGTTTAATGACTGAGCCACCCAGGCGCTCCCAGATATGCATTTTTAACAAAAATGCCACATAAGGTAACATGTCCCAGTGCATCCTACCAGGAGACACATGAAGTTGGTTTGTTCCATTTTGGGTGAAAATTATTCCATCATTTGGTTAAGGCAATTATCTTTTTTAAAAATCTGATCCTTGAATTAAATATTCTATATGGTTAAGACTTGTTGCTTCTTCTTGTCTCTGACATCACCAGAAGAAACACAGCCTTACTGCAACAGTGCCATCTGCTGAAAAAAGAGAAATGCTTTTCTTAGAATCCCAAGTCCCCAGACATGGCTTGTATTTTGATGTCTTCCAAATGTTACTTAACTGAAAGTTAAATCTAAACTTTCCAGAGATGGAGTTGGTTAGATAGTGAAGCTTGGGGTGAGGACTTTAGGGAGCACGTAGAGTGAAAAGGAAACCTGCGGGAGAGCAGGGCTGCACGGGTCCTCGTGCTGTCTGAGGAGTTCTACCCCTGAGAACACCTGAGACTGGAACTCCTAGTTGAGGAATGGAAAGCCCCAGTCAGTCCCACCTTACCAGGTAACATCTGGCAGCCCACTGGGCAGGTGTGGGTGGGCAGTGCCCCTGGGCACCCTGCACCCTCTGGCCCTGCCAGAACTGCCTGGTCCATCATCTCACTGCTTAGTTTCCTTTCATCTCTATAACGTAGTTACTTAGGAACCTTAACGTGTTCCAGTATTTGCCTCATTGTTTGTCTGGAAATAATAACTGTTTGTCTCGCTCTATAATTCGAGAGAAAGGCTGGCATTTCCCTCCCACCATGGAAAAGGCTCAGGAGTGATCTCTATCATCTTCCAATCATGTTGGTCACTGACTATTTTCTTCAAAGAGTTTTTTGATCTCCTCTCTACTAATCAGAAATCTGAACCTGAAAATCATAGAAGATAAACGGGATGGTCCAGGTCTAATGTGTTCTGTTTAACTGCCCTGTGTCTGCAATATTCCTTGAAGTGCAGAAGGACATGAAATCTACTGATGACATTTAAATTTAGACCAAGTTGTTTTTTTCTTATTATTGATCATTTTTTGACTATCAAAGGCTCATAATCAGTCTGAAAGTGGAGGAGAGGAGGGAAAAGGGGGAAGTGATTTTGGTTTTAAAGTTAGATTTGGAAGGAGGGGGGAAAGATGGCGGAGGAGTAGGGGACCCTATTTCAACTGGTCCCCGGAATTGAGCTGGATATCTACCAGACCACTCTGAGCACCCACGAAACCAGCCTGAGATGTAAGAAGATCTGGATCTCTATAAACAGAATATCGCAGGCGGTTGGTTTTGAGGTATGAAGCAGAGAGCCGTGATTCTGTGTGCAGATATCGGAGGATAAATGGCAGCGGGAGGGTGCCTGGACGTGGGGATCCTACACCGCCGGTGAGTGACAGCCTCGCATGCTACGGACGGGCACAGACTCGCAGACCTGTAGCGTCGGGAAAGAACTTTAGGGCAGCCCCCGGGGTGGAGGACGAGACCGGCGGGGTCGCGCGCAGGCGAACCGCAGCCGCCGGGACAGAAACCTGGAGCTACTGTTGCGCGCACGCAAACTGCAGCCTCCGAGACGGAAACCCGGTGCGCCGGGGTCCCACCGGTGAACTGCAACCCCCGGGGTGGAATCCCTGAGTGGTGGAGTCGCGCGCGCGAACTGCAGTCCCCGGGACAGGACCCCAAGCGGAGGAGTCGCGCGCGCGTGTGCGCATACTGGGAGTGGCTGGTGGTTTTAGAAGCACAAAGGGCAGAGACGTGCCCCGACCTGGAGGCAGGACTGGTAGCGCTGCGGAGGGGCGCACAACCCAGGACGCTGCAGTTTATAGCAGCACGGACAGAAACGGAGACAGTGTGGCCTGGAGAGCTCACTGAAGAACAGACCGAGGTCTCTCTGCTCTGAGGCAGAGGGTTGGAAACGGTCTCTTCTGCTCTGACTCACGGAAGAGACCCGGAAAGCCCCCAGGGAAAGGCGCCAGAGAACAAAAGCCCCAAAGACTGATTCCCACTGAGCCCATCCCCCACCACAGGGGGGCAGGGCAACTCCGCCCAAACAGGGTTGCCTGAGTAACAACGCGGCAGGCCCCTCCCGCAGAAGACAGGCTGGGAAAACAAGAGGCCAGCAACCCTAAGGTCCCAAGAAAACAGGTGCATCTTGCTTGGGTTCTGGTCAATAATACATTCCCTCAAACACCCATCAACAGAATGACTAGGAGGAGGAGCCCCCAAAACAGAAAAGACTCAGAGATTATGACTTATGCTGCAGATTTACAAATGGATGCAGATATAACCAAGATGTCGGAGATGGAATTCAGGCTAGCAATTGTGAAGACAATGGCTAGAATGGAGAAATCAATTAATGGCAACATAGAGTCTCTAAGGGCAGAAATAAAAGGGGAATTGGCAGAACTTAAAAATGCTATCAATGAGATCCAATCCAATCTAGATAATCTAACAGCTAGGGTAACCGAGACAGAAGAGAGAATAAGCGATCTGGAAGACAGTATAATAGATAAAAAGGGAAAAGAGGAGGTCAGGGAAAAACAACTCAGAATCCATGAAAATAGAATCAGAGAAATAAGTGACACCATGAGGCGTTCCAATGTCAGAATCATTGGAATCCCAGAGGGAGTGGAGAGAGAGACAGGGCTAGAAGATGTATTTGAGCAAATTGTAGCTGAGAACTTCCCTAATCTGGGGAATGAAACAAACATTCGAGTCCTAGAGGCAGAGAGGACCCCTCCTAAGATCAAGGAAAACAGGCCAACACCCCAGCATGTAATAGTAAAACTTGCAAATCTTAGAACCAAGGAAACCATCTTAAGGGCAGTTAGGGGGAAGAGATTCCTTACATACAGAGGGAGGAACATCAGAATAACGTCAGACCTATCCACAGAGACCTGGCAAGCCAGAAAGGCCTGGCAAGACATATTCAGAGTACTAAATGAGAAGAACATGCAGCCAAGAATACTTTATCCGGCAAGGATTTCATTTAGAATGGTTGGAGAGATGCAGAGCTTCCATGACTGGCAGAAGTTGAAAGAATATGTGATCACTAAGCCGGCCCTGCAAGAAATATTAAGGGGGGGTTCTATAAAAGAAGAAAGACCCCAAGAGTGATCTACAACAGAAATTTACAGGGACAATCTATAAAAACAACGTCTTCACAGGCAACATGATGACAATTAATTCATATCTTTCAATAATCACTCTCAACGTGAATGGCCTAAACGCTCCCATAAAACGGCACAGGGTTGCAGATTGGATAAAAAGACAGGACCCATCCATATGCTGTCTACAAGAGACTCATTTTGAACCTAAAGGTACATCCAGACTGAAAGTGAAGGCATGGAGATCTACCTTCCATGCCAGTGGACCTCAAAAGAAAGCTGGGATAGCAATTCTTATATCAGACAAATTAGATTTTAAACTAAAGTCTGTAATAAGAGACACAGAAGGACACTATATCATTCTTAAAGGGTCTATCCAACAAGAAGATCTAACAATTGTAAATATCTATGCCCCCAGCATGGGAGCAGCCATCTACATAAGCCAACTGCTAACCAAAATAAAGAGTCATATTGATAACAATACGTTAATTGTAGGAGACCCTAATACTCCACTCTCAGCAATGGACAGATCATCTAAGCAGAAAATCAACAAGGAAACAAAAGCTTTGAATGATACATTGGACCAGATGGACCTCATAGATATTTACAGAACATTCCACGCTAAAAGAACAGAATACTCATTCTTCTCGAGTGCACATGGAACTTTCTCCAGAATAGACCATATACTGGGTCACAAATCAGGTCTCAACTGACACCAAAAGATTAAGATTATTCCCTGCATATTCTCAGACCACAATGCTCTAAAACTGGAACTCAATCACAAGAAAAAATTTGGCAGAAATTCAAACACTTGGAAGCTAAAGACCACTCTGCTCAAGAATGTTTGGGTCAACCAAGAAATCAAAGAAGAACTTAAACAATTCATGGAAATCAATGAGAATGAAAACACATCGGTCCAAAACCTATGGGATACTGCAAAGGTGGTCCTAAGGGGGAAATACATAGCCATCCAAGCCTCACTCAAAAAAATAGAAAAATCCCGAATTCACCAACTAACTCTACACCTTAAAGAACTAGAGAAAAAGAAACAAATGACGCCTAAGCCACGCATTAGAAGAGAAATAATTAAAATTAGATCAGAAATCAATGAATTAGAAACCAGAAACACAGTAGATCAGATCAATGAAACTAGAAGTTGGTTCTTTGAAAGAATTAATAAGATTGATAAACCACTGGCCAGACTTATCCAAAAGAAGAGAGAAAGGACCCAAATTAATAAAATTATGAATGAAAGGGGAGAGATCACAACTAACACCAAGGAAATAGAAACAATTATTAGAAATTATTATCAACAACTATATGCCAATAAACTGAGCAATCTGGATGAAATGGAGGCCTTCCTGGAAACTATAAGCTGCCAAGACTGAAACAGGAAGAAATTGACAACCTGAATAGGCCAATAACCAGTAACGAGATTGAAGCAGTGATCAAAAACCTCCCCAAAAACAAGAGTCCAGGGCCTGATGGATTCCCTGGGGAATTCTACCAAACATTCAAAGAAGAAATAATACCTATTCTACTGAAGCTGTTTGAAAAAATAGAAACAGAAGGAAAACTTCCAAACTCATTCTATGAGGCCAGCATTACCTTAATCCCCAAACCAGGCAAAGACCCCATCAAAAAGGAGAATCTCAGACCGATATCCCTGATGAATATGGATTCCAAAATCCTCAACAAAATCCTAGCTAATAGGATCCAGCAATTCATTAAAAGGATCATCCACCACGACCAAGTGGGATTTATCCCTCGCATGCAAGGGTGGTTCAACATTCGCAAATCAATCAATGTGATAGAACACATTAATAAGAGGAGGGAGAAGAACCATATGGTCCTCTCAATTGATGCAGAAAAAGCATTTGACAAAATACAACCTCCTTTCCTGATTAAAACTCTCCAGAGTATAGGGATGGGGGAACATTCCTCAGGCTCATAAAATCCATCTAGGAAAAACCCACAGCAAATATCATCCTCAATGGGGAAAAGCTGAGAGCCTTTCCCTTAAGATAGGGAACACGTCAAGGGTGCCCACTCTCACCACTGTTGTTCAACATGGTACTAGAAGTCCTAGCAACAGCAATCAGACAACACAAAGAAATAAAAGGTATTCAAATTGGCAAAGAAGAAGTCAAACTCTCTCTTTTTGTGGACGACATGATACTTTATGTGGAAAACCCAAAAGACTCCACCCCCAAATTACTAGAACTCATCCAGCAATTTAGTGATGTGGCAGGATACAAAATCAATGCACAGAAATCAGTTGCTTTCTTATACACTAACAACGCAACTGTTGAAAGAGAAATTAAAGAAATGATTCCATTTACAATAGCACCAAAAACCATAAGATACCTCGGAATAAACCTAACCAAAGAGGTAAAGGATCTATACTCTAGGAACTACAAAACACTCATGAAAGAAATTGAAGAAGACACAAAAAGATGGAAAAATATTCCATGCTCATGGATCGGAAGGATAAACATTGTTAAAATGTCTATGTTACCCAGAGCAATCTATGCCTTCAATGCCATCCCGATCAAAATTCCAATGACATTTTTCAAAGTGCTGGAACAAACAATCCTAAAATTTGTATGGAATCAGAAAAGACCCCGAATCACCAAGGAGATGTTGAAAAAGAAAAACAAAGCTGGGGGCATCACGTTGCCCGATTTCAAGCTATATTACAAAGCAGTGATCACCAAGACAGCATGGTACTGGCACAGAAACAGACATACAGACCAATGGAACAGAATAGAGAACCCAGATATGGACCCTCAACTCTATGGTCAAATAATCTTTGACAAAGCAGGAAAAAATATGCAATGGAAAAAAGACAGTCTCTTCAATAAATGGTGCTGGGAAAATTGGACAGCCACATGCAGAAGAATGAAACTCGACCATTCTCTAACACCATTCACAAAGATAAACTCAAAGTGGATGAAAGACCTCAATGTGAGACAGGAATCCATCAAAATCCTAGAGGAGAACATAGGCAGTAACCTCTTTGACATCGCCCACAGCAACTTCTTTCAAGATACATCTCCAAAAGCTAGTGAAACAAAAGCAAAAATGAACTTTTGGGACTTCATCAAGATAAAAAGCTTCTGCACAGCAAAGGAAACAGTCAACAAAACAAAGAGGCAACCCACAGAATGGGAGAAGATATTTGCAAATGACACTACAGATAAAGGGCTGGTATCCAAAATCTATAAAGAACTTCTCAAACTCAACACCCAAAAAACAAATAATCAAGTCAAAAAGTGGGCAGAAGAGATGAACGGACACTTCTCTGAAGAAGACATACAAATGGCTAACAGACACATGAAAAAATGTTCATCATCATTAGCCATCAGGGAAATCCAAATCAAAACCACACTGAGATACCACCTTACACCAGTTAGAATGGCAAAAATGCACAGGGAAAGAAACAACAAATGTTGGAGAGGTTGTGGAGAAAGGGGAACCCTCTTACACTGTTGGTGGGAATGCAAGTTGGTACAGCCACTTTGGAAAACAATGTGGAGGTTCCTCAAAAAATTAAAAATAGAGCTACCCTATGACCCAGCAATTGCACTCCTGGGTATTTACCCCAAAGACACAGATGTAGTGAAAAGAAGGGCCATAGGCACCCCAATGTTCATAGCAGCAATGTCCGCAATAGCCAAACTGTGGAGAGAGCCGAGATGCCCTTCAACAGATGAATGGATAAAGAAGATGTGGTCCATATATACAATGGAATATTACTCAGCCATCAGAAAAGATGAATACCCAACTTTTACATCAACATGGATGGGACTGGAGGAGATTATGCTAAGTGAAATAAGTCAAGCAGAGAAAGTCAATTATCATATGGTTTCACTTATTTGTGGAACATGAGGAATAACATGGAGGACATTAGGAGAAGGAACGGGAAAATGGGCAGGGGGAATTGGAGGGAGAGATGAACCATGAGAGACTATGGACCTGAGAAACAAACAGGGTTTTAGAGGGGAGGGGGGAGGGTGGATTGGTTAGCCCAGTGATGGGTATTAAGGAGGGCACGTACTGCATGGAGCACTGGGTGTTATACGAAAACAATGGATCGTGGATCACTACATCAAAAACTAATGATGTATGGTGACTAACATAACATAATAAAATTAAAAAAAAATTAAAAAAATAAAGTTAGATTTGGAAGAGTGAACAGTGTAATTTGGGTGCTAAAGCCAAGAATATCAGGTATGATCATCTCAGTCTTCATTAATTATATCTGGTGTCTAAGCAAATGGAGGGGCCAGTGGATGCTTAGACCACAGCTGGGACTCCAGGCTCTGCATTTAACTGAACAAACACAGACAGGAACTCATCACAGGAGAGTGAGCAAAATGAGAAGAAACTGAATGTCATGCTACATGGAATAGGATTGGGAACTTAGGAAGACTTGGACTTGGGAAAGTTAAAATAAAGGGGACAGGGTGGCTGTGTATGATTATGTCTGGTATAGAGAAAGTTCTGAACTTAACTTTCTTTCACTTAAGCGGTAGAATTAATACTAGCAAACTAAAGTTTCATAGAGATAGATTCTACTTTATTATGAGGAATAAAGCAAATTTCTAGCAGTTGAAAGTGTCCAAGGATGGTTTGGGATGCTCCGGAGAGTGGAGTTGCAGGAAAGATATGTGTGGCCAGATTATATGACCTTAATGACCTTACTGAGAACCTGTAATCTAAAGATGCATTTAACAGTTGATCCAGGGCTTGACCCAATCCACAGTCAACTTTTTAATCTTTAAATTTAAAAACAATAACTAAATAAAAGCAAATTGGTTAGCTTCTTTCATCCAAAACCAAGCCTAAGGTCATGCAATTGACATTTGATTCATGTGTCCTTCAAATTATGTAACACATGGGAAAAATATATCTATAAACAAAATGAAAATCCTTTCAGGGAAGTTCTTTGTAAAAAGAATTTTGCACTGAGTAAATGCAATACTTCTGCTAAATGCTTAAACTTAATTATTGTGCAATCAAATTTAATTATTCCTAGAAAAATTCTCTATCTTTATAAGTTATTTAGAATTCATAAAGTCAGGCTTTCTGAATTAGCACTTTATAGCACGTGGAAAAATCCACAAGGAGAAAAAAAATTCATTTTTTTCTGAACGTTTCTGGGTGCTATTAGGTTGTATCATGTGAAATTATTTGACCATTTTTAATTAAAATTTTTATTGAAAAAATATACATTTCTCAGAACCTGCTATTGTGAGAAATAATACAAAAAGATTCTATGAATCTTTACTTTTTACTAGTATCAATGGTAACATCTTACAAAACTATAGTACATTTTTGGTCTACAAAATGAAAATTTTTATGTGGTTCAATTTAATACATTATAGATGGATGCCCCAAATCACAAGTTTGACTGGGTTAGATTATGTGGATATATCCTAAATTCATAGAGCATTCAAGTAACTTTGATGACACTGAAACATATACCATTGCAGTAGTAATCCAAGCGCATGAAGGTTGTGGGACAGGAGAGGTTTCAAGAAAGATCTAGCTACAGGACAGCAGGGCTGGTGGCTAGATTTTTTTTTCAAGTTTTTATTTAAATTCAAGTTGGTTAACATATAGTGTAATATTGGTTTCAGGAGTAGAATTTAGTGATTCATCACTTAGATAATTTAGGAGATGCTGCAGAGGGATCAGGACAATGAGCATTGGGAAATAGATGTGGTGCGCTTGGATAAAGAGAAGACACAGAGTGGGCATAGAAGCCAGAAAGAGGAAGAGGGTGAGGAAGGAAAGGCAACCTGGGGACATGCAAGGTTAGAGTGGACTGTACAGTTTTTAGGTTGAGAGGAAGATGCTCAGAGAAAGAAATCACAGATGCAAGAGAGGCTTGGAGGGCATGGAACAGGGGACAATTAATAGGAGATTAATGCCAGAAAAGAGAAGACACCCCCTCCTCCCAGCCCTGCAAGAAAAGAGGGGACTTGGATATTTAAATGTAAATAAGAGGGAGTGCATTGTAAAATTCACTTGGTGCAGTTTTTTGTCTTTTTCTACATTATATCTCATGCAGAATTCTGAAGTACACAAAGCTGGGATCAGGGGTGGTCTTGTGGGGATGAGCAGAAGACCCATCTTTAGCCTCTCTTGCCTCAGTGTGACCCAAGCTTCCCCTTTGAGAGCCTGAAGTTTCCACAAATGCATTAGAAAACTAATGGCATCCATCATGGAATGAAATGGGTAAACTATTCCAACCCTCCTCATCCTCGTTTTATCAGGCTACAAAACTCAATTCTCACATCATTCTGTCATTTGGCAAATAAACTATAAGACTGAAATTCAGGTTTCAGAGAGACTGAAAGCTACAGGATGAACTGTAACAGGGATAAACAGGTCATCTGATCATAATGGCAAAAGTGGTCCTGTGAGTCCAGAATGGGAACAATCTGGCCCCTGGCAAACATCCAAGAGGGTTCCATTGGTTGTGAGCACATCTTGAGCCAAAAATGGGATGGCTTCCCCAATGCAAGTTACTTTTGCCTGAATTAATAAAGACCTAATAGTCAAGTCCAGAGATACGACTGGCTATGTAGGCTGGCTAACCACGTCTGGAGTAGTACTTGTGCTGTGAGCCCCATTTTTAGGAAGGATGGAGACAAAGTAAAAGAATGTGCAGATGAGGGGGAACAGAACAGGAATGGAGACAGAGTTGATTTGCTATAAATATTTGTTCAAGAAAAGAACGGGGAGAAGCCGAATGACAAGAGGAAAAAGGTCGGGAGAGAGGGAAGGAATGAGGAAAGCACATAAAGTGATGACATGTGGTTATGATTTAGAGAATTTTTTTTTCAGAAATGGAGATGAATAAGCTTAAAAGGAGAGAAGAAAATTTGTGAAAGGGGATGAGAATATGGAAGTTAAGAGAAGCAGATACAGCTTGTGACGGCCCCACCACTGTAAATGTCATCAGGGTGCAACCCATAATTTGTGGTTGTCAAGGTTTAAAGCTTTAACTCCTGCCATTACCCCAGATGCTTAAGTAGGAATTCCAGTACTCTGAACTGAAGTTCTGTATCCCCACCCCAAATCCCTTGGGTGTTACACACATGTGAGAGTTCCAACATAAATATTTATAGGGCAAAGGACCTTAGAAAACCCAATCCATGTTTTCCAAATGATATTCCACAAAACCAACAAACCCACTTGCCTCCCCATTCCTGCCCCCACTTCTCCCTCTATTCTCCTTCCCATCCCTGCCTCCTCCTCTCTATCCCTCCCTCTTTCTCACCTGATTTCTTTCCTTCTTTCAACATATGCTTACTGAGCACCACTATCTTCCATATACCTCACCTACAATGTTGAACAAAAACAGATATATGGCCCTGCCCTGATGGAGCTCGTGAGCAAATGGGGAAGGCAACTATGACTTTCATAAATAGTAAATTGGATTTCCTTCATAACTATAGAAGTTGAACATTTAGTCTCATATCTGTTGTGGGTATGATGCTCATGGACATTTTAACCCAGGTATGAAAACCAAGTTTATTTATATATATCTGAATTTAATTTAGTTCCCTAGTTCCTATTGTCCAATGAAAGAATTTGATCTTTCAGGTTTTATTTTCACTATTTTCAGGTTTAAAAATCAGCCCAATCCAGGAATTTCTCCTTCCAATTCAGTGACGTAAACATGGTCCATTCTTGTTCAAAATTCTTTCTACCTCAACCCCTTCCCCTTCCTTCTTGGTATGGTACCTAAGATTCTGGGAGGTTAGATGCATTATGGCCTCAGGATCGTAGCTGGGGTAGGGAGGCACATGGGGTCTGGGACCATCCTGGGGCCATGACAGGATACAGCTCACATCATCAGCTCCCACACTGGGGTGCTCTGATTCCCATAGCAGTGTCCATCGTCACATACTTTAAATCAGTGTTAATTGTTCTAATTCCTTGAAACTCTGGAACTCATTTATAACTTTATTGTCCTTTAATTCACTAATTTTAGTATCTATCTTCCTTTTCGTTCCATTTGGCTATTTATCTCCTCTACCTTCTTAAGGCACATTTTCATGTCATTTACCTTTCTCCTTTGTTTTTATTAATAAAAAACATTTAAGGCTAAAAATTATATTCTGAGTACAATATTTACCTCATGGCATGGATTAAGACTTATTGTTTTGCGAACATTATTATTTCTAAGGGGATTATAATCAAATTTTTAATTCCTTTTTTAACGCTTGCTTTAATTTGGATATTTTATTTTCCAATCTCCAAAAAGTTAGATTTTGTTTTTGTCATTAATGATTGCATCAATGTCTGTGTTAGTTGTATTTATAAACAAGTGCTTATAAATTGCTACTTTCAGGAACCCATAAAGATCCTTCCTGGGAATTTCATAATTTTTAATTTTCATTAATGTTTCATGTACAATGAAAAAGAAAGTTTGTCCTGGGTTTGATATTACAAATATACAACTAATATATCCATATTTCTTGTAAATTTTACCTCCCAAACACATCCCAACTCTGACTAGTTCCTACCATATACATTTTACAACTCCAGAGTCCTAACATCAGAGCAGGGAGTGTCCTTTGTGACCCAGGTTTCAGGTTCTCTGGAATCCCAAATCAAGTAGGGCAGTGGCTGCCATGCAACAGTTGAGTTGGGTATGCCCTTCCACTGCCACTGTCTTAGCAAGCCCAGCCCATGTGGATTCCACTGTATCATGGGAGATGGAGATCCAACAAGGTTAATACTTTCCTTTCAGTTAGCCTTTGTCTCAAACAAAGAAGACTCATGGTCAATAAGTAATAATAATAGTAATTGAAATGGCAGTCCATGATATCTCATCCCCAAAACATCAGGCCACGATGGTTTTTCTAGCAACTTTTTAGCAGAAATTCAAGAAAAAAGTATTTTTCATTATATCTTAACTGTTTCTGAAAGCAAACATTAAAGCTGCACAAGTTGTTTTATGAAGATGAAACATACTCTTAAGAAAATTGGAAAAGAGACACACAAAGATATAGCCTTTGTTTCAAAATATAAAGAAAACAAAATTTATTTCCTTGCTGGTTTCACTTCAGGGAAATACTGACTCATCTTTGTAGTTAGTACAAATTCATCTTTTTAAAAAAGATTTATTTATTTATTTATTTATTTTAGAGAGAGAGAGCAAGCATGAGCAGGGGGAAAGGCAGAGGGAGAGAATCTCAAGCATACTCTATTCCCAGTGCAGAGCCCTATGCAGGGCTCGATCTCACGACCCTAAGATCATGACCTAGCCAAAATTAAAAGTCAGTCGCTCAACAAACTGAGCCACCCGGGTGCCCCTACAAATTCATCTTTGTGGTTAATACAGTTTAAGGGGGCTCTGATTTTAAATGCACAATATGCCAATATAATACTCTCCATTGACATCTTCTATACTGGGTGGGCAGTTACAACTGTTTAAACAATGGTCATTAAGGCAGGAATTTCCTTCTAAATGTTGAGAGAGTTGTGTTTTGGAAGAAAATAACATTTACTAATTCTTGCATGGCAAAGTTCTGGGTTGATCCTTTAGATTATATTTTGTGTTAAGAAGAAAGATAAGACTATCTTTATGATTTGGTTCATTCCACCTACCTATGAAGTTTTCCTAACTTACCACCATGGATTTGATACAATTTCTTTATCATAAAATAAACCCACAATTGTACCTGCCTCTATTTGCTAACCCAATTCTGTTCCATGGATCTGATTCCTGTTCTCATCTCAGGACTCTCTCTTGTCAGTTAAGAATGCTTTCAGCCAACTACAGAGACACAAAGATCAAGAGGAAGGTGGTTGCTGGTCCCCTTTCTTTAGTGCATTTCTGTTTCTTTTGGCCTTTTCAACATGGTGATAAGATAGCCATTGTGTCCTTGTTCAAGGCAGTAAGAGGGAAGAAAGAGATCAGCAGGCTCTGACTCCATCATATGAGTCAAAACAGGGTCTCCTCATTCTCTCTAATGTCAAGAGATGCTCAGGTAACTCTGTATTTTATGATAGCTTTCTACATTTCATAACATGAGAGAAAGGCTTAGGGATGGCTTTTCTAGTTTCAGATTAACATCTTCTTTGTTACCATTAGTAATTCCTTCACCTTTCTCTTCATTTCTTTCCCTCCCTCCCTCCCTTCCTCCCTCCCTTCCTTCCTTCCTTCCTATTCTTTCTTCCTTTTCTTTTCTTTCTTCTTTCTTCTTTCGAGTTCAGACAAACTTTCATCTGAGTACAATATTGACTTTGTCCCAGAAATTTTTAAAAAATTTGAGTCATTATTTTTTAGATTTTTTCAAAATACTGATTTTTTTTCACCCAATGTGGATAAGAGATCATGTTTTTAGATTTCCAAGTAGATTTAAACATTTTTAAATTTATTTCTTATTTTATTGCATCACAGATACATAATGTGGTTTTGTTATCCATGCTTCAGCATTGATTGGGGGATTTTTGGTGGCCCAAATTATGGTCATTTTGGAAGTTTTTATTGATGTACAGAAACCTTTATTTCCCCCTTCTCCAATTAGAAAATTTGGTATTTTTTATCCCTCCTGGCTTGGTTGCTTGTAATAAATAAAATATTAGTGAATCATAGTTCTAAATATAAGGCTAAAACCATAAAGCTTCTGGAGGAAAATGTTGGAAATTGTCCTTAAGACCTTGGGATATGCAGAGATTTCTTGGAACAGATGTAAATGCACTAACCATAAAAGAAAACACAAACTGGTAAATTTGAATTTATCAAGACTAAAAATACTTGGCCATCAAAAGATACCTTTAAGAAAGAGAAAGGCAAGCCACAGACTGGAAAAAAGTATTTTCAATACATATATTTGTCAAAGAACTTTATCTAGAATATATAGAGAAATATAAAACAAGGAAAAGACAAATAACCCAATTTTTAAGAAAAGGGCAAAAGACTATAACAGATACTTCATAACATCCAAATGGTCAGTGAAATCACAAAAAGGTGTTCAAAGTAAAACACATTGAGATACTATGTGCATCTATTGAAAAAGACAGAGAATACCACATGTTTTCAAGAATGTGAAGCAACTGGAACTCTCATAGGTTTGGGAGTTTAAAATGGAACAAACATTTTGAAAAACTATTTGGTGATTTTTAACAAAGACAAATATACACTTACCTGAACACCCAGCTATTTGGCTCTTAGGTATACACCAAGATAAATGAAAAAAAAAATGTATGTTCACAAAAAACTTTGCACAAAACAATCTGTTATATTCATGCAGTTGATACTGTATAATAATAAAAATGAACAGTTTATGTAACAAAGTGGATGGATATAAAAATATTATGTTGAGTAAAAGAAGCAATACACATAAGACTATATACTGTATAATTCTATTTATATGAAATTGAATAGCAGTCAAAACTATTCTCTGGTGATAGAGGTCAGAATATAATTACATTGGAAACTGACTGCTAAGGGACACAAGGAAACGTTGTGGGAGGTAAAAATGTCACCATGTTTCTTAACCTGGGTAGAGGTTACACAAATATATACAATCAGTAAAAATTTATTATACATTTTGCTAAACATAAACTATACCTTAATTTATTTTTTTAAAAAATCCTAGGTCCTCTATCCTTTCTTATATTTTATCTACTTGATCTTGCAAGAACTAAGAAAGGTATGCTTAAAGCTTCCCATTACTGGTTTAAAGTTCTGTTTCTTTCCATTTCGCCTTGTGATTCCTGCAGCTTTTACTTATATATTTTGAAGTCAGGTTATTTGGTGCATAGAAATTTCTAAGTTTTCTCTTCACTGCAGAGGACTGTCACCATCAGGATTACAAAGAAGGCCTCTCTCTCCAATTTAAATCACTTTTCCTTGGGTTTATCTGATATTTATTTCTTGGCCTTTGCACTTCTGATTACATGTTGTATCTTTTTTCTTCTTTTTTTAAAACGTGGCATTAAGTACATTCACATTGTTATGCCACCATCACTGCCATCCATCTCCAGAACTTTTTTCATCTTACAAAACTGAAACTCTGTAACCATTAAATGATAGCTCCCCATTCTCCACTCCCCAACAACCACCATTCTACTTTCTGTTTCTATGAATTTGACTACTCTAGTTACTTCATATTAGTAGAATCATACAGTATTTTTCCTTTTGTGACTGCCTTATTTCACTTAGCATAATGTCCTCAAATGTTCATCCCTGTTATAGCAGGCATCGGGATTTCCTTCCTTTGTAAGGCTAAATCATATTCCATTGTATGTATATATCACATTTTGTTTATTCATTCATCCATCAATAGACACTTGGGTTACTTCTACCTTTTAGCTATTTTTTTTAAAGATTTTATTTATTTATTTGACAAAGAAAGACACAGCGAGAGAAGGAACACAAGCAGGGGGAGTGGGAGAGGGAGAAGCAGGCTTCCTGTTGAGTAAGGAGCCCGATGCGAGGCTCAATCCCAGGACCCTGGGATCATGACCCAAGCAGAAGGCAGATGCTTAATGACTGAGCCACCCAGGGACCCCCTTTTTAGCTATTTTGAATAATGCTGCTATAAGCATGTGTGTACAAATAACTCCTGTGAGTTCCTGCTTTCAATTCTTTTACATTTATACCCAGAAATGGAAATGCTGGATCACATGGTAATTCCATTTTTAATTTTTTTTGAGGAATTGCTGTACTATTTTCCATAGTATCTGCACCACCTTGCATTCCCACCAACAATGCACAAGGATTCCAATTTCTTCATATCTTCACGAATACTTGTTCGAAATAGTAGTCATCTTAATGGGTTTGAGATGGTATCTTGTGGTTTTTAACTTGTATTTACCTAATAATTAGTGATGCTGAGCATTTTTTTCTGTGCCTAATTGGCCAGTTGTACATCTTCTTTGGAGAAGTGCCTATTCAGGTCATTTGCCCACTTTTTAATGGTTGTTTGTCTTCCATTGTTGAGTTGTAGGAGTTCTTTACATATTCTGGATATTAACCCCTTACCATATATATGATTTGTATATATTTTTCCCATTCCATGGGTTGCAATTTCACTCTGTTCTTTGTGTCCTTTGATGCACAGCTTAATTTTGATATACTCTGACTTCTCTGTATTTTCTTTTGTTGCCTGTGCTTTTGGTATCCTATCTAAGAAACCAATGCCAAATCGAATGTTATGAAATTTTTCTCCTGTATTTTCTTCTAAGAGTTTTATGGTTTTAGTTTTCACATTTGGATCTTTGATTTTTTTTTTCCCTTTCTTTTGCTTGCAAATTTTTCTAATCATTTAGTGGCATGTACTTCATGCCACTCATCTGTGCACTGAAGAATGGGGCTTGTTTCTGTATTCAATTTGAGAATAATTGCTTGTTTCAATGGATTTATTTCTTAAATTTACTATCGTAAAAACATGCTAAGTTTTATTTATGTTACTTTGTTTTATTTCTTGTATTTTTATGTTTCCTTGATCATTCTGCTTTTTTTCAACTCTTACATAGCATAGACACAAAATAAATCACCAAAAATGAACAATGATAAACATTATGATTCTGTTTTATATATTTGAAGAAGGCTTTCTGGTGCATTTATATGTTAATAATATAATGGAATCTTTGCTAGATTTCTTTGGCTGATTTTTTTTTTCTCCTTAAAGCTTAATATATCATTATTTATCTTCTGGCATAAACTGTTTCCAGATATTAATGAATCCAACCTGGAAGCTTTTTCCCTTACAAATAATCTTTTCTGTTTGTGTGATTGTTTTATTCTCTCTGTATCTCTCAAGTTCCAGCAACTTTTCAACCCATGTCTTGGTCTTTCTCATCAATATATTCATTCCTTCAATAATTATTTATTCCTACAATAATTATTTGTTGAGCTGTCATTCTAACAGGACATGAGCATAAAATTAAGCAGAATAAAGACATTTCCTACCTTCATGGAGTTTACAGTCAAGTAGGAAAGACAGATATTCATAAAATTGTCACACAAATCAATGTAACATGATCACTTATAGCTTTAACAGGAAGATGGAACCAGATAACAATGAATGGGAATCAACTCATTGAAGTAGCATAGTAGGGGATGCTCAGGGCTTTAGGCTATAGCAATTCTATGTGTAAAGACCCCTAAGCACAAGGGAGGTTGGCCTCTGCAGGGAATTAAAAACTTTTCTGTAACAAGAGCATCTGGAGACTCAGGCGGGAAAGTCAGGCAGCTCAGGGTCCTTTGCTCATGTTAATGTTTGAGTCCTAGTTATGAGAGCAATGAAAAACTCCTAAAGAGTTCTAAATGTGTTGGCAAATGATCAGATTTATCTTTTAAGAAGACCACTCTGACAGCATTGTGGAAAGGTGATTGGAAAGGGTGTGAGTGGATGTGGGTTTAGTGGAGGTAGCATAGACAAATGACTGTGTAGGTGAAGAAAATGGATTGATTTTAGACATACTTAGAAAATAAAATTGAGAAAAGTCAGTGTTGCGATGACAGAAGAGAGCAGAGTTTCCAAAGGTGGCGCCATTCAGGGAGATAGGGGCACCGGGAGAGGATAGGTTTGGGGGGATTGGGGATTATAAGTTTAGTTTTAGACACATGGAGTTTCATCCATTTATTTATTAACTCATTCAACCAAAATGTATTGATTGCCTGCTATGTACCAGGCATTGTTGTTGGTCCTAGAGATTCAGCAATACATAATTTGATGAGCAAGTTCTCAGTATCTTAATGCCATCCAAGAAGACCTATCAGGTAGTCATTTGGACATACATGGTCTAGAACTCAGGATGTAGGTCTGAGGTCTCTGTTGGGACTGTACATTTATGTGTCATTTGCATGTAGGTGATAACTGATGCTGGGACAAAAATGAGATGATCTTGGGTTCTAAGGTGACAAACTGAGAAAGAGGAGGAAAAGGAGCCCCTGGGACTACACTTCTTAAATGGCTAGATTGAGAAGAATATGTAAGGAGCCAGAGACAGAGCTGGCAGAGAAATAGGAAGAAAACAGGAAAAGACTGACCCAGAGTAAAGAGAAGCAGGACAAAGAAGTCAGTAGTACTGAGTTTGGCCAACAATTCAATCTGATGAGGCCTGAGCAATTTCCCCTGTGACATGGAGGTTACCACTGATCCCAATGATCTGTTTCATTAGAATAATGGGTTCAGAGGAAGTGTGGAATTGGTGAAGGGTGAGTATGAGATGAGGAAGTTGAGAAGTAGGGAGTGACATGGACTCTGGAGCCAGGACCCCAAGTGTAAATCCTGACACTACCGTTTATTATTGACTCCATTGTCTCATGAGTAATAATAAGACAATAATAGGACAATGTGGGATGTGCCACATAGAGTGTGGGTGAGAATTACATAAGATAATGTATGGTAAGTACTTAAAACAATGCCTGGTTTACAAGGGCTTAATAAATGTTAGTGCTTAGTGCAGTTATATGTGGGGTTAGAGGAGACTTCTGTCTTTCATTTCCTCCCTTCCCTTTCCCTTTTCCTCTCCTCCTCCCCTTCCTTCTCCTCCTTCTTCTTCCTCTCTTTTTTTCCTCCTCTTCCTTCTTCTTCTCCGTCCTGTACTTCTTTTTAAATGAAAGACGAGTATTAGCTTCCATATGTCACATTTTTAATTATTCTAGGAAATCTGACCTGTCTGTACTAGACAGATTATGTGGGAAGGGCTGATGATTTCACACACATATACACACACATGCACACACATGCACACACACTCAAATGGACATTTGACCTGAGCCAAAGGCAGGCGCTTTAACCGACTGAATCACCCAGGTGTCCCCAGACTGTGCTTTCTGATCCAGGTCTGGAAGGATGAGTTCTCAAGCTGGGAAAAGACAGTGAGCTCCATGGGCACTTGGAACAGTACGTGCAAAGACACAGATGCACAAAGGGAAATGTGAATTTGGGGAACCCTGATAGGATTCATGCAGCCAGAAAGTACCACTCCTGTGGGCGTAGGGGTTATAGCATCAAACCGCAGTCTTAAAAACCATTTCTCTCCAAGCATTTTGGGATTCTTTGTGACCATTTTTCCCCCTATTCTCTGACAATTTAATTTTCTAGGATATTTTTCACCCTAGTGCATATTTAGGTATAATACTAGTATAAGTTTATTTAATAAGCATACATTGGCTGCAGGCCAAAGCAGGGCTCATCAACACTTTTATTAAAAAAAAGGAAAATCTTCTTTGGTTCTTGGAAGTACTAAACCTGTCTCATGCAAGACCAATTTTAAACTTACCCCGGCTACTCTGCTGCTAAAGCCAATGTCAAAACTCTTTAACATAAGCAATTGTTGTGATAAAGTTGTAGAATGGAGAGTTATTAAGCTTGAAAAACAATAACAAGTTATAAGAGCTTTTTTTTTTTTTCTGGATTAGGGGAAAAATTGGCTGAGTAGCTGAAAGAGTTTGGAAATGATTTGCGATGTCTACAGAGTCCATTTCCTGGGTGAGCTCTCCCAGTGGTTTAACTGGAAAAGCCATATACTCAGTGCACAGAAAGGACTCTGGCTTGGTTTTCATTGAGTCAGGAATGACATTACTGGGCAATCCACAGAGTTTTCTGGAGAGAGTCTGAGTTGAAGTGACTTTGCATGCTTTATGTTGCCTGACAAAAGTCAAGTGGTGGGGGGGCACCCAATGAAAGTTCATAGCTACGCCATTCTCTGTAATTGAAAGTGCTATGTAAAAAATAAAATATGTCAACAGTTCCTACTGCCTGCCTTGCATCCCAGAGAGCCATGTACATTTTCAGTTATCCCTGCAACTTAAAAGAATTATAACCACAGAGACTGTGAAGGAGCAGCTGGTTTGCAAAGCTGCTTCGGGTAAACCTGTCAGAGCTCATGAGTAAACAGAATCTGAATACAGATGCTGCACATAGGGGAAATCAATTGCTTTTTCTACAAAATAAAAAGAAGAGTTTTGCTCAGGGCGATGTGACGATGCCTTGCAACTGTTCTGCATTAGCTGCAACTTTCTTCTCGCTTTCTTACCGCCCAATTTTCCTTTATTCTACAGTGAACAGTTGAGGTTGTGTGTTGCGCACTGGGAATATCTAAACTGGAAATAATTAAAATATATATTTCATTTATAGTGGGACTTATGTGAAGAGAAGTAAAGATTGCCACAGCTTCCTGAGTATATGAGTTAATGATGTGTTCTGCATTTTCTCAATTTTCCACATTTTAACTGCCTCTGTTCCTTATTTGAGGGCAGGGGACTTTGAGAGGCATGGGATACAGACCCACTTGAGCAGAAACTTATAGCCCTAAAGAATGGGGGGATGGTGTGGAGAGGCTCAGGTTAATCTTGTGGTTTCTTGACGGCATCCTCTTCCAGTTTCTCCCTTCAGTGTCAAAGCTAGTGTGTTATCAAGGAGAAGTTTCCAACCAGAGATTGGTTTAAAGCCATTGTGGTATTCCATTAGGGTGTGTTTTTAGAACATGATGAATAAGTGGATTTTCAAAATGAAGTTCCCAAAATAATTATTAAAAAGGGAAAACACAGAATTCCTACAGAAAAAAAAAAAAACCTCACAACTCTGCGTGTGTGTGTATGTGTATTGTAAGTACATTAGATATATATCCACAGCAGAATGAAGTCATTGGGAGGGTAAAGGCAAATGCCCATTTTTCAGAATTAATTTGGACATCATTTTGATGAAGACTAAGCTAGCATAAACAAAGCCAGAAACGGGATACAAAGGCTAAATTGATTATAAATCTTGAAGCTTGTTTGTATGACCGGGTTGCATGACTGAAGCTTGAAAAGGGAAAAGTGTCTTACACAGAGTTACAAGTGTGCTTTTGGTCATGGTTAACTATAAAGGGAAGAAATATGAAAGTCATTTCCAAAATGTTTGGAGATAGAAACTCTATGGGGGAAATCCAAGAGGTCAGGATGCATTCTTATTTATTGTGTTATTTTTCCAATTGCAAAGAAATATTATTTCTAGAAAGAGTTGGCTCAAAGTGATAACTATAGGCAATGAATTGAAAAATAAAGCATGAAGAGCATGAAACATTTTATCTGAGATAATCCCCATAAAAAGTCAGTGACAGGATGAAAAAGCATCTCCCTTTATGCAACCCACCACCTCTGGCTCAGTGCTGGGGCATGAGGGAGGAACATGAGCATGCTTTTCCAAATTGCCTGACATTTTAGCACTAGACAGTAGATTTCTCTGAAATTACATCCTGACATCCCTTCAATCAGGTGATTATGAATGTCCATCTCATTGAATGGAATCTGAATTTACTAAGACCAGTCAGGATAGAGAACATTTCTGATGGTTGGGAAAAGATGAAGAGGAACAAATGTAGAAAGAGATGAATTGAGTTCTGTCTTGAGGTTGGAATCCCCCAGAAACTGACAGGATTTGGGTACAAGCAACTTATTGGGAAGGGGAGAAAGCTGACAGAGCATTCTATTGTGGGCAAACCTTCAAGGCACTCCTGGAAAACTGTAGAACACTCCTCGGAGTGGTCCCACCCAGAGGAGACACAAGTGAGGGAGAACAAGGGTCATCCCTCCCAGGCGTTCCCACCTGCTGCCTCCATGGCTAACAAATGTTGGTTAAGGCAATATGAAGTTACTCCTTTGAATGGGTGAGCACAGCCCTGCCCACCATAAGCAAAATGCCCATGGCTGGCTCAGGTTGGTTGTCCTCTTTTGACCATAGCAGCGTGATGCTAAGACACAATTTGAATGTTCATATAAACCTATCGCCACCTTTCCACCCCATAAAAACAGACTGCTGTACTCCAAACCAGACCTCTTATGTGTTATTTGCTGCTTTCTAGACATTCCAGGCAAGAACATAGAAGTATGTAAGAACATTACATATAGTAAAACAGTTCCTGAAACAATTAGATCATGTCTGACACGTGCTTTACTGACAGTGAATCAGACATCAACTTTGTTCAAAGATCACTCATTTTTATTTTCTTATCACTGCACACAGTTCTGAACAATGTACTTTGCTCAGGTTTCCTTGCTTGGAAAAAAGAATGCTAGTGTAAGTACATCATTGGAAGTTAGAGTGCCTTTTGCCTTCCTGGATTCATTCTGTGCTCCCTCCCATTTTATCCTTAAAGGTTTGTGAACTTCTTCTTACCAATAGACAACTTAGATCATAACATGTGCCAGTGTCACAAAAACAGACACATAGATCAATGGAACAGAATAGAGAGCCCAGAAATGGACCCTCAACTCTATGGTCAACTAATCTTTGACAAAGCAGGAAAGAATGTCCCATGGAAAAAAGACAGTCTCTTCAACAAATGGTGTTGGGAAAATTGGATAGCCACATGCAGAAGAATGAAACTGGACCATTTCCTTACACCACACACAAAAATAGACTCAAAATGGTTGAAAGACCTAAATGTGAGACAGGAGTCCATCAAAATCCTAAAGGAGAACACAGGCAGCAACCTCTTCGACCTCAGCCGCGGCAACTTCTTCCTAGAAACATAGCCAAACTGCAAGGTTGGTTCAACATCCGCAAATCAATCAACGTGATACAATACATTAACAAAAGAAAGAACAAGAATCATATGATCCTCTCAATAGATGCAGAAAAAGCATTTGACAAAGTACAGCATCCTTTCTTGATCAAAACTCTTCAGAGTATAGGCATAGAGGGTACATACCTCAATATCATAAAAGCCATCTATGAAAAACCTACAGCGAATATCATTCTCAATGGGGAAAAACTGAGAGCTTTCCCCCTAAGGTCAGGAACGCGGCAGGGATGTCCACTATCACCACTGCTATTCAACATAGTATTGGAAGTCCTAGCCACAGCAATCAGACAACAAAAAGAAATCAAAGGCATCCAAATTGGCAAAGAAGAAGTCAAACTCTCACTCTTTGCAGATGATATGATACTTTATGTGGAAAATCCCAAAGACTCCACCCCAAAACTGCTAGAACTCATACAGGAATTCAGTCAAGTGGCAGGATATAAAATCAATGCACAGAAGTCAGTGGCACTCCTATACACCAACAACAAGTCAGAAGAAAGAGAAATTAAGGAGTCGATCCCATTTACAATTGCACCCAAAACCATAAGATACCTAGGAATAAATCTAACCAAAGAGGCAAAGGATCTGTACTCAGAAAACTATAAAATACTCATGAAAGAAATTGAGGAAGACACAAAGAAATGGAAAAACGTTCCATGCTCATGGATTGGAAGAACAAATATTGTGAAGATGTCAATCCTACCTAGAGCAATCTACACATTCAGTGCAATCCCCATCAAAATACCATCCACTTTCTTCAAAGAAATGGAACAAATAATCCTAAAATTTGTATGGAACCAGAAAAGACCCCGAATAGCCAGAGGAATGTTGAAAAAGAAAAGCAAAGCTCGCGGCATCACAATTCCGGACTTCCAGCTCTACTACAAAGCTGTCATCATCAAGACAGTATGGTACTGGCACAAAAACAGACACATAGATCAATGGAACAGAATAGAGAGCCCAGAAATGGACCCTCAACTATATGGTCAACTAATCTTTGACAAAGCAGGAAAGAATGTCCAATGGAAAAAAGACAGTCTCTTCAACAAATGGTGTTGGGAAAATTGGATAGCCACATGCAGAAGAATGAAACTGGACCGTTTCCTTACACCACACACAAAAATAGACTCAAAATGGTTGAAAGACCTCAATGTGAGACAGGAGTCCATCCAAATCCTAAAGGAGAACACAGGCAGCAACCTCTTCGACCTCAGCCGCAGCAACTTCTTCCTAGAAACATCGCCAAAGGCAAGGGAAGCAAGGGCAAAAATGAACTATTGGGACTTCATCAAGATAAAAAGCTTTTGCAAAGCAAAGGAAACAGTCAACAAAACCAAAAGACAACTGACAGAATGGGAGAAGATATTTGCAAATGACATATCAGATAAAGGGCTAGTATCCAAAATCTATAAAGAACTCATCAAACTCAACACCAAAAGAACAAAGAATCCAATCAAGAAATGGGCAGAAGACATGAACATTTTTCCAAAGAAGACATCCAAACGGCCAACAGACACATGAAAAAGTGTTCAATATCGCTCGGCATCAGGGAAATCCAAATCAAAACCTCAATGAGATACCACCTCACCCCAGTCAGAATGGCTAAAATTAACAAGTCAGGAAATGACAGATGTTGGCGGGGATGCGGAGAAAGGGGAACCCTCCTACACTGTTGGTGGGAATGCAAGCTGGTGCAGCCACTCTGGAAAACAGTATGGAGGTTCCTCAAAAAGTTGAAAATAGAGCTACCATATGATCCAGCAATTGCACTCCTGGGTATTTACCCCAAAGACACAAAAGTAGGGATCCAAAAGGGTACGTGCACCCCGATGTTTATAGCAGCAATGTCCACAATAGCCAAACTGTGGAAAGAGCCAAGATGTCCATCAACAGATGAATGGATAAAGAAGATGTGGTATATATATACGATGGAATATTATGCAGCCATCAAAAGGAATGAGATCTTGCCATTTGCAATGACGTGGACGGAACTGGAGGGTATTATGCTGAGCGAAATAAGTCAAACAGAGAAAGACATGTATCATATGACCTCACTGATATGAGGAATTCTTAATCTCAGGAAACAAACTGAGGGTTGCTGGAGTGG